>NW_026042450.1:0-283428 GCF_023856365.1 Brienomyrus brachyistius
CCGGTCATTCCCTGCCTATACTCTGCATTGTGTTTTGGGGTGTTATCAGGTGTGTGTGGGGTGCAGGAGGAAGGGATATTACAGACGCCGTTGTCGTTCCTGGATTTTATTGAAACTGTTGGGAACAATAAGGAAAGGGGTAAACTTCATATGCTCTGGCCCTCTTGCTCTCTCTGCTCAAAGTAAAACAATGTATATACTTATGTATAGATGTGTTTTCTATCCCCTGCTTATGATGAATAATAAATCAAATATAATATATAATATATGGGTCATAATTATACAATTGATTTACTAACTCGGGGGACCCTGCCACTAGATCCTCACCTCTTCCTACGTGTGCAATACACCAAAGGGAAGAGGAAATGAGGTCGGGACCCTTATGAAGGGGAAAAGACAGAGGGAGGGGCGATGCAGGACAAAAGCATCATGGGAAAGTTTAAAGGATATTGTACCCATCAGGTTAGACAGAAGAAGGAAAACAGAATCTTGTATAATTATAAATTAAAAGTAAAATAACAACCTGTTACACGTCACCTACACTTCAGACTTCATCCTCAAAATCAAAGCAGTATTAACACAAGCAACATGTTCCATCTCTTAAATCCAATCTAACATTTAAAAATAAAGTCTGTTTCAACTGGACTTTTATCTAAGAAAAACAAACATTTTATGTTCGAGTTGTTATAAAACTACTGAAACAAATAATTGGCTATACTGCAGTTCTGCTGTCTTGTTTGGCACCCTAAATTATGTCCTGCATTCTGTGGAAACAAATGAAGGCTGAGGAATGTTACGTAACACAGCTAGAATGCAAAAACTCTACCTGGTGTAATTCAGTGCAAAAAACCAATGGTCTTAAGTGTGGTGTCTTCTTCGTAACACTCCCTGACTTTTGTATCCATGACCATGAGATAGGGTGGGCTGCTTTTCTTCCTTCCTTTGACTAGTATTCCTCCCTTTCCTCCCAGCCTTGGGTGGTGGGTCAGGCAGCATCACCTTCTTTTAATAGACCCAGGTGTCATTTATCTTGAAATTAGGTTCAAGTGCAGAAAATGATCTAGCAGAAGTCTTAGACAATCTCTGAATTACAGAGAAATCTGATTTATTCTGAAACTGTGAGAAATTGTTCATCTGTATTTTGCTGCATTGCTAATTGTTGATGTGTGTGCCCTCCTTGTGCAGTAAAGGGGAGATCACATGCAAGCCTGAATTAAAATAAAATATTCTCTTCATATAGGAACCATGTCTCTGGCTGGAAATTTCTACAAAAGGTCCATCTTCTTTTGCCGTATCAACACTTAAATGAGAAAAGCAGACAGGGACAGTATAGGTGACAGCAGTGACTGTCCTTCCATGCAATCCATATGTACAAGGGGTATGACCAGAGTACACATGTACAAAAAATTATATATCGAAAGCAAGTACCTTTGTTGAAACGTGAAGGTAATCGTTTACAGCATAAGAATTCCATCCTAAAAAAAAGAATTTGTCTGTGTATTGCCTAGGAACTGCTACAATGTTAAAATGGTAAATCCCAACCAAACAGAGCAAAAACTGACACGTTATTTAAGAACTGAAAGAAGGAGAAAATTGAAAACTTTCTTCGAGGGATCAATAACATATATGTTTTGTTTCCCATGGTCCTGTTACTAATTCAAATCTTAAATCCTGTACTTTGATATTTTGGGCTGAATGTAATGACAGCAAACGTAACAGCTGCCTCAATGCAGGTGAAGGCAGCCCAGAGGGTCCAAGAGGTCAGTGGTCAATTACTGCATAGGGATCAAATCTGCAATCAGAAAATGACTGCATACATGCCTTTATATTACGGTCAAGCGGAGAGTCAGAGCAGTTTCCATAGAAACAACGTAAACAAACTTTACCGTTTGAAGCACAACAAACTCTGAGTGAAAATGGCGCAGAGGTGAGTAGCTTGTTAGCTCTCCAAAATGTCTTTGAATTCTTCAACTGATGTTGTGCTACTTTGATTATTTAGCCTTTTATACTATAATGACATAGTAAATGTCTATAATACAATAAAAAACATTACATTTTTTTTTATATTACATATTTTTTAACGTCATTTAAAGTGCAGTGGTTTTTATTGCTGCTGTGGTTGCTAATATTTAAATAATGACAGACTATTTGGTTAGTAAATTCATCTCAAACATGCTAGTTTAGTAGGGCTTCCCAACCTTTCGATGTCCGCGGATCGGTTTCCGTCGTAGAAAAGTGTCACGGATGGGTAAGACGGCGGTATAATTTGGGGGTTCTCACGCCGAGCGGCGGGAGATTGACGGTGTATACGGACATGCGGGGCTAATGGCGTATTTCCGTACATCAATACGGGCAGCTTTCTTTCCAAAACGGCGCGATCCCCTAATAAACGGGACGGCTGGCTCCTCTACCCCCGGTTGTCTGCCGCCCGGTGCAATACTCCGCGCGGACGGTACCGGAACACCGACCGGAAGTTGGGACCCCCTACTGTACAGGGTGGTAGGTAAATTGTAAAAAAAAATTTGGGGCATTACTTTCAGAGTAGGCTAGATGCTTCTAAGTTTATCATTACATCTATTTACATTGTTACACAGGATTAACACTTTCAAATATTCTTAGCTTGGTTAGTGTTAACTCAGTTCTTGGTAGTATTCATCTGGGTATTCATTTGATGTGGAGCACAGTTGTTTCGTATTTGATTCTAGTTATAATTTGGTGACATTACTGTTTAATATGCTATTGCACTTACAGTATTGTGCATTTTACAGTAGATTTTTTTTGCAATCTTGCTCGCTGTTTCTTTTATTCTTTCTTTTTTATATATGTGAACCCTGTAATTATTTATTATAATAATTATAACAATTGTATTTTCTGTATGGTTGAAGAATTTCCAGCTCTTTATTTATTTTATTATCTCTGTTAAGTGCTGGTTAATCTCTCATTTATTCCCCAGAGAGCGAATTGAGAGAGCTGATCGATGGACCAACACCCAACACTGGGAAGCCTGGAACCTGTGGGATGAAGTGATCAACTGGGGAGAAGGTGTGGAGGAGTTCTCACCAGTGACACTCCCCACTGTCCAGGCTGGGGAGGTTAAGGGGGGATTGGGGGGGTCTGCTGATTTGGGTAAGGGAGGGGAGAGTGTGGGAAAGGGTGGACTGCTAGCCAGCACTAGTATTTCATCTCAAAGTCTTCAGAGTAATTACGGCCTTTCATCTGAAGACTGGGAAATTTATAAAACTTGCTACCTTAACAAAAAAAAGAAAGTCAGGAAGGACCGGACAAGCCGGGGGGAGGGTGAGGTAAGGGGGCAGAGTAGTGAGGAATATGTGGATGTACCAGAGTGGGGAACATTTGAGGGGAAGGCCTCCAGGGTTGTGATGGAGGGGACAGAGGCTGGTATTAGTATGATGGATATGCTAAATGGAGGTGAGGAGAATGTATGTGAGGTGGGAGTGAATGTGGAGGAGGTTAAGGGAGGAGGAGGGAAAAGTACAGCGAATGCTGTGGAATATGTGGTGTCACAAGTAGGCAGAACTTGGCTAGAACCCATCCAGGAGGAAGACCTTGAGGAAGATGAAGAAACAGATGAGGAGCTTCAGGAAGCAGAAGACACTGATGCTGCCACAGTGGACAGTTGGCAGTGCATGGCGGCATATGTAGCCAGAATATGGCTGCAGACTTTACAGGAAGATGGACCTGAGGAAAATGAAGAAGCTGATGTGGTATTCCAGCAGGCAGAAGATGCTGATGCTACCACACTGGTCAGGTTTCAGTGTATGGTGGCATCTGAAGACAGATCACAGCTACTGACTATACCAGAAGAAGGACCTGAGGAAGAGGACGAGACTGAAGTGATGAAGACAGATAAAACAAAAGAAGATGCTGATGCTGCCGAGAAGATCTACAGTGAAGAAGAAGTATCATTCCATGTGAATGCCGAAGATCTTTCTGAAGATGATACTGAGAAGAGCCACAAGAAGAAGAAGATGAAGATGAAGTGGTGCTTCTTCTGCTGTCCCCTGCCCTTCAGAAGAAGTAGCAAGAGGCAGTAATTATAAGGCTGTGAATTCAGGTTTACAAATGACTTAAAGCAGTAATATAACTGCATTATTGACACCTTCACAATGCACTGTAATGCATCCATAAATATATTATAGACATGGGTATAAATATTGAAGAAAAAAAAGCATAACACATTATAGCCATGTTTATTATGGATTAATGGCCGATATAATGTATTATGAAGATATTTATTGTGTATATATAGATCAGAGCATTCATAATGCATTATCAAGATAGCTATAATGTGTTATGCCTTTGTATAAGTATTTACAGGCGTGTTTTTAATACTTTTATAAATGATTTATAAGGCATTAATTGGGTATGTATAATGCAGTTATATGACTGCTTTAAGTAAAGTTAAGTAAAGTGTTTATTTTCTTTTTCTTAGAATACCCGTGTTAGAGCCCTGCATTGGGACTGGGATCCCGCGGGACCTAACGGAAAGAGATACTGTTTAAGTGTTAATGTAGCTATAAGATACGATAGGATAAGATATGCTAAGTTAAAATATAAGATAGGCTAAGACGAAATATATTAATATAAGCTAAGTTGAAATATAATAAGATAAGATAGGTTAAGTTATATGATAAGATAGGCTAAGTTAAAATATAATAAGATAGGTTAAGTTAAGATATGACAAGATAGGCTAAGATAAAATATGATAGGCTAAGTTAACATATGATAAGATAGGCTAAGTTAAAATATGATGATAGGCTAAGTTAAAATATAAGATGGGTTAAGTTAACATATGATAAGGTAGGCTATGTTAAGATAAGAGATTTGCAATAAAACATATTTACTTTTCAAACTGTGTCTTTTTCATCTTTTCAGTGTTGTGTCTGTCTTTGTTTGATAATTTTGAATTGTTAATTTATATCTGACACTCTCCTAAATGTCAATAAGCAGAGACGGAGGAATGGGAGGAAGGTACAGTTAAGTATAAATGATAAAGTATCAAAATCACAGTGTTGCCTTATTTTGACGCAGAGAAAGTAATTTCAGTGTTACTACCACATATGAGTTAACGGCTGCAAATGTTGGTGTTAGAAGTGCCGGTAAATAACGCGGCGTAAGTTTAACTCCGGTGTGTTTCTGAAAAACGCACCGCCTTCTGCCTGCTGTCATTCGTCGCACGTGTAGGAGGCTATTCTGGTAAGTAACAGGTAAAGTTGTCATTTAACGTAATGCTAACATGCATTACCAGTTAGTAAGTGTTTTACTATATCACACACCTTACGTCCTTTATAGTTGTAGTCCGGTGCACTCTGTATCCATGCTAACTAGCTAGCTAATGTTAACATGACGCAGTACAGTCTTCCAGCTTGGGGATTCCCACCCCTGTCCGCGGCCAGTATTCCGCAGGGGGGTTTGCGGAGGTGTTGGTTGCAAATGCAAACGATCCCTTCATGTTCATGCGTTGTGTTCTAATGTGTAAATAAAAGATAACTATCAAATTCAATGTTTATGTCCTATTATACTAGATAAGACTGTAAAATAGTTTGCCCTGCATATGGATGCCATGTAGTCAGAGTATGATCAAGATAGGGTGTGAGTGTGGAAAAAAGACAAATGTAACAGTATTTGAGGGAAGAGTGTGAAGGAGGGAAATGTAGGGAGAAGGAGGTTCCTCGGAGCTCCGAGATGTGTTTGGCTGTAATAAATCTGGAATATAGCTATATGACATAGTTTTTGATAAAACCAGCATTTATTTTTTAAGTTTGTCGAGCTCCGTCAAAACAATTAGAACGAGTTCATTATGTAACTGGAACCCCTCTCACATGTAAACACAGTGACACACTACAGCATTGGTTTGTTGTCTGAGGCTATGATACTGACCACAAACACATTCTCAAATTTCACTGCACCAATCACAGCATATGCAGGCAGAAAAATGATCGCAAAAAACATTCAGCATTAGACTCTAAAACCGTCTGTAATGTCTGTGTTTATCCAGTGGACCATAAATTAAAATAAGCTTTCCTATTTCAGTTTCTTTTAGATGTTATAAAGTAATAAATAAACAATCATAATAATTAAACCATGTATTACTGACTATCAGACAACTTCAACAAGTTACCACATGGATGCAAAATCAAAGATATTCATTTGCGCCTGGCACTAACCATGTACTCCTTCACAGTACTAAGCCATAGAAAGGGCCCCAATGAAACCCCTGCATTCCTGCATCGCAGATACCCTAATCTCAGCATTTATAAGGTTATATTTGTACTACCTGCCAATTTTTATATTAGATGAGACTAAAAATTGAGAAATATCTATATGCAGAAGTAGTTTTTCCTGATAAGAAGGATAATATCAAGACTGTCAGCATTTACAAATCGAATTATGACATATCTGAGTAGCCCAGACTGTCCGGAAAATGGCTGACTAATGTACATACAGTGTAATAAGCTGATAATCAAATGGATAGAAAAACGCTCAATAATAGACAGGATTCAGAGGGTAAATAAGGTGCATCATGTGGAAGAGAAGTTAGGTGGCGTTGGGGTGCATTGTGAGTTTCATCTGGTAGCTAGAAAGGAACAAACAGGGCTTTGGGGGGGGGGGGGGGGGACTTCTCCGGGGGCTACATCGCTCTACCTTTTTTTTAAATGATTTATTTAAAAAAAAATCTTTTCTCCTTACTCTATAATGGCAGGTTTAGGACTAATACAGTACAGTCATAACCAGTGTCAAGGATTCTATGCATTGCTACACAGAGACAAGTCCAGATATTGAGCCCAAGGCTAAAATTGTGGTTTACTTACAAGTGCACTTTGCTGGGCAGTGGGGGTGTTTGTCCTTCTCTGCTCACATTTTCCCCTCTTATCCTGTCTTCTCCTCCGCAGCCCTTCCTCCTTCTCTCTGTTGCTCCTATATTCCCTCCCCTCCAGTCATCTATGTTCTCCTTCCTCTGCAGTCTCTCCTCTTCTCCCATTCTTCAGTTATACTGTCTTCTCTGCTCTCCCTGTATCCCTCCTGTCTTCTGGTCCTGTCATCTCTTCTCCAGTCATCCCCTGCTTCTCAGTCATCTCTGCATCTTTTCTCTCATTTGTTTGCTTATTCTTTGATTGTTTGTGTTATTCGTTAACCCACCACCCCATGCTGGATGAGTCTTGATGTTTTTTGTTCTTTTTAAAGTTAGGCTTCTTCTTTTGTTTTTGTGCCATATCTTCTGCCCTCTTCTGGTTGCGGCAGTACATGACACGGCTGGAAAAATAGGGTTTATTACAACACACACATCAAAACCAAAAGGATCAGGATGGATCCAAAATAAACTGCAAATGACCAGGAATGAACTAAATGATGTAATAAAAACAACTAGAGAACTATATACATACATACAGCTATAATGAAGCATCAAAGAACAGAAGCAGAACAGGCACTTAAATACACAGCTAACAAGACACAATGCAGGACAGTGAGAATCATAACCAATAACAAGGACTGAGGGCAACCCAGGAACAGCACTGGTGAAATCAAAGTGACCTTTCAGCCACATGGTCAGCTCTGCATCGCCCTCTGCTGTTTGCATTAGAAGCTGCTTGAAATTCCCACTCTCCTTACCAACACCTCGAAAAGCCACTTAAGTACTTAACTTCAGAAGATTTTTCCTCACTTGCTGCTGCTCTTTCCAGCTCATCTGAAGGTTGAATATTAACAGGATTGATCTTCTGAATCCATGTCATCAGTGCTAATCTGTGGCACTGCCTGTCTTTATGTGCACTGAATTTCCCCAGTGCCTTTTCCAGTTTCACATACCAGTCTTCACAAGAGCTGAATGTGTCTTTCATGCCAGTTTAGACATTTGTGTTACAAATTATACAGTAGAAACAAAGAACCCCCCTTAAGATGAGGGGGGGCTGTAAGGGAGCCCAGTGTGATCTTTAAACCATTTCTCCTGAAAGCAGGGTCTCCTGTTTGATAGACGTGACATTTACATTTGGCTGATTTGGTGAAGGTCCAAACTCCTCCCCCCTCCTCCCTAATACACCTTCATCTTCACCTGCCTGTCTGCTCTCTCTCTCTCTCTCTCTCTCTCTCTCTCTCTCTCTCTCTGTCATTGACTCACACTCAGTCTCCCTGATTAAATGCTGTATCTGAAATACACACCACAGGCCAAACTAAGAAGCATATTAAACTAACATCAGGATCAGGCTGCTGTGACGTCATTATTCACTCTTAACCATCAATATTTGCTCCTTTTCTCACTCCCCTCCATGTCGCCTGCATTCTCTGCCGTCAGCAGCCTCTTGCTGTCTCTCCCTCTTCATCTTTACTCTCAGCACAGCAGAGTTTACATGAAAGCAGTTATCAGTAAACAAGTGGTGCTTCTTGGCATGATGCTCAGGAATGGATTTCTAAGGATTTGTTACCTGAATGGGAATGATTAATATATGAAGAACCTTTGACTCACATACTGTATACGTCTATCATCTGACTGGCACTAATTATCTCACTGTCTCTACTTACTTTCCTGCTTTTCTGTGGTTGCCCAAAAACTCACGATTGTCACACTTCCTCTTCATGATGACAAGCTACTCACTGTGAATAAATGCTGACTGTAATAAAACTATTTGCATTTAAATCACACATTAATAACGCAAAATACCTTAAGTAAGCAAGTATAGCTTTCTACAGTAATGGAATATAAAATTAATTAAACCTATTACTGTCTACAAAATAACACATTCAGCACTATATCAGACTTTACATCAGCTTTCTGACCATTATAAATATACCTGAGTGAGCACCGTTGTTAGTTTCTAGGAGAATGTGCAGTTAATAACATTTCCAGGTAATTTAACCAGCGTAACTGCACATGAGGCAATTATTATAATTTTAATCGTAGTAGGGGTAGGGGGCGCTATAGAGCGAAAGGGTGACTACGCCACTCTGTAACTGTCGCTAAGACGGTTATTTTATAATCACCTTTTGCTGGTTTGATTTAATATAGAATGTATACTGTGAGGGCGGCATGGTGGTGCAGTGGTTAGCACTGTTGCCTCACACCTCTGGGACCCGGGTTTGAGTCTCCGCCTGGGTCACATGTGTGTGGAGTTTGCATGTTCTCCCCATGTCGTCGTGGGGTTTCCCCCCAGTCCAAAAACATGCTGAGGCTAATTGGAGTTGCTAAATTGCCCGTAGGTGTGCCTGTGTGAGTGCATGGTGTGTGAGTGTGCCCTGCGATGGGCTGGCCCCCCATCCTGTGTTGTTCCCTGCCTCGTGCCCGTTGTTTCCGGGATAGGCTCCGGACCCCCCGCGACCCAATAGGATAAGCGGTTTGGAAAATGGATGGATGGATGGATGTATACTGTGAAATGTATGCCAGTGCCCTCTGCTGACTATTTAATTGATCCGTGTTAACCCTTGAATACATGGTCATGTGACGGAATAGGGTAGGAGTAAATGCATGCTGGGAGATTCATGGAGTCAACTTGTGGTTTGTCGGCTTGTCACGGCAGGATCTGTAATAACTCCTAAGCATTTGGTCAGAAGGCGCACACGGTAATTTATATTTATTGTATTTACTTGTTGTCTTGTATTGAAAAGTGGAATTGCGGTGATGTATGAGCCGCTGTTTAGCGGTAATATCATGGATCTTTTAGAATGTCTTGTAAGATTAAATGTAATGCAGGAATTTAATAATATGTTTATTTTATAGTTTTTCACGGTGTCTAGAAGAATAAAGACGGAATAAACTTCAACATCTGTCAGGCGTATGTTTTCTGTACCAGATGAAGAACTTTGGGAGCTGTTATATCTTCTATAGTAAAGGTAACCTTACAGTAAATGACGTCTGCTGTCATCTGACGCTATATAGAAAATTTTATTAAATAAGATTAAATTTACCTTCTGCGAGGGGCACCCTAATATAATGATATATATAATAATTATAATATAATATAATTATATAATTATAATAAATATAATATAATTATAATATAATAATACACTGCTGTCTGTCTGCCATAAAATAAATAAAAGGGGGAATTGGAATTGCATATGACTATGGAGAGAATGGTTGTCTATGGTGAAAGAGGTGTGGAAATGTTTACTAATTCACATAAGGGACAGCATAAAGGGTTGTTTAATTCAGTATCAGAGGAATTCATATATTTGTGTGATTATGATAATCACACTATTATAACTTGATAGTACATCTCTTGAATTGAACTAATTACAGTGTCATGTATAACACTGCACTTTTTAATACATTGTTTGGCAGAACAGACTGCAAAACTGTAGTCTCAATGGAAAGCTGGATGAAATTCCTAGGGTGGCGTAGTCAGCTGTCCACTGAGTCTACAGTTTTGTAGTTCGGTCTGTCGCAGTCTGGCGCAGTTGGCAGGATCATCGTCCTGAGAGCAGAGACGCGTGTTCAGTGTGAATGACTCTTCAGTTGTTTTTCTATTTTTAATTACCTTTTTATTCCTATCCATGTCTTTTTTTCCTTTTGTATGCTCATTATTTAGCCAGTACAGCTGTTTTTATTGTAGTCGAAAACAACAGTGAGTGCCAGTCACTGGCAAATCCCTTGGTTCCCGGTTCCACTCCATCTGTCCTCTGGTGGTCCCCTTGAGCTGTGGACCCCTTTCCAGTGTTCTGCAGCCTGATCCTCCTGAGCCGCACGGAAGCGGAAGTTGGCAAAGTGAGATGCGGCAGTAGGCCTATGCATGCAATTGACTGGAGTATGGAGAGTAAAGCCTTTCGTTTTCTTTAATAAAAGTTGTCCGTGTATTTTCTCATATGCGAGAACATCACAACTGCCACTGCACTTGTTGATGTGTAAGTGTGCCCTATTCAAACAATAAAGAGAAACTACATGCAGCACTGAAAAACTATTCCACGGCCAAAAAAAATGTAAACATTCTTTCTATATCAGAAGCTAGTCTCTGACTGAAATTTCTATAAATCTTTATATAAACTGATAGCAATTAACCTAAGAGTGCATACTTGGATTTTAGTATCTGCATGTACTGTGGAACTAAAAAGATAAAAGACCATAATCAACATATATAATTACGTAAATGAAAAACAAATACGTTGCATTTTCCTTAATAGTTTTGCACGTTGCCATAATTTATATTTAATTTAAAGTATGAAGCACCCAAGCAAAGTTTATGTTGAAATAATACTCAAGATTCTTACTGTAAGTCTTTACTCTGGCACAGTGGTGGATCTAGAAAATTTTACATGGGGTGGCAAGAGATTTTAACAGAGTGGCATGGAGGTTCAGTGAGAAACCGACTATCATTCAGAATCGTGGAGCTCAGGAGCATACTTACACTGAAAAAGTGACAATTTATCTAAGCATTTGGACTCTCATGGTTAAAACAATGCTGATTGTACTTTTCATTATCACTGACCAGTTGTTTTTCTTTGTTGTGCTGTGCAGCAGAATGTTTCACAAACATATCCAAATTAAGAGCCTTTGCACGCTGATTCTCAATGCTCAGCAGAGTTTCCAGGTCCGCGGTGTTCATGCCCAATTGTGCTATTTTGAAAACATAGTTTCGGGTAAATATTAGGAGGTCATGGGTTGCGGATTTTTGGGCTGATTTCATAATGTTATACAGCAGCAGACTGCAAGGGGAAAAATAAACTAATTATTATCAGTGCAAGTGGCTCCTAATCCTGAGTAATGCTGGATCTCTAGCCACCTAAAGTAAGAGACAGATGCACACGGAAAGCAGGGCTGCCGACTACCATGCATCTGGCATGACTTTCACGCTCTCAGACACTCACGCAAGGAATCTTCCACTATATTATTCCACTATAAGCCTAAATGTAGCTACATCAGAAGCGTTGGTGTAGTTTGCATACCCTACATACCATTTAGAACAGGGGTCACCAACATGGTGCCCACTGGCACCAGGATGCCCCCAAGGACCACATGAGTCACCCACGGACCTGTTCTAAAAATACCACAACTCACCAGTGGGCAGCGACTAAAATTTAATTTTATCTTGTTGCTATTCTTCTTTAATCACATTTGTATTTATATAGATTTGAAAATGACAATATCCAAAAAAGCATTTAAAACGTGTTTATTCTACATGAAGTTTAGATAAGTTTAGGTAAAGTCTGTTCTGGTAGCCTTTGTATGGCTCAGTACCCGTGAAGTAGCTCTCAGTTTCAAAAAGGTTGCTGGCCCTTGATATATAGTATACCCCAATCTTGGGTGATATATCCTAATCAGTAAAATAACAGTCGGCTAAATTCCGCATAGTGATCTCATTAACTGTGTGTTGTTGCTGAAATACATCACACAGACGTCGGGGGAATGTCAAATCATCAGAATATGTAAGATTTATACATTTGGTTAAGTTGAACGCATTTGCTGTTGAATGCAATTCCTATCACATTAACAATTACTGGTTGAAAAATTGCTGTTAGTGTCTTAAATCATACTGCTGTAAAAGTAAAATTTACAACAGAAATCAATATGCTTAGAATATGGGTTAAGATGGAAAATAATTTTTCCATCCCAATCCTAATCATGTTAATGCAAATTTACAGCAGTGTGGATTCTCAGAAAAAAAGGTACTCTGACATAAAGATCAGCAATACAGTGCAAATAACATTTAATTTCACATTTATACAAAAAAAGGACAGGGCATTTCGATGATAAAATCTGTAGTGAACAATAAGTCGCATCAAAACAAAACCTGGAATTCGGTCATGCTACCTTAAGGTTAAACATTACTTTGTGCAAAGTTCCTTGTTCTGAAATAAATACTTTCTGCAATAGCACATCCAACCATATTCACACAGTCTTTATCGTTATTTATTTATTCAGCCGTTTTTTTCTTACTGCCAGCATCTCATAAAAAGGGTCAGTGCTCACAGCAGCAGTGATGCTCTGTATCCACTTGTCCTTCTCCTCAGGGGTTGGCACCGAGATGCGGTACACCACATGATTGCCCTCTACCAGGCAGCCGTCCGCCTCCGTTTTGCAGGCTTTCATCAGCTGTCTGCTGTTGTTAGGGATGTACAGTTCAAAGCAGTTAGGCTTCCTGAGATCCTTCACCTCACGGATGCTCAGATTCTCCAGCGGAATGATCACCCTGGGTTTCTTATCCGTAGTATGTTTAAAGTAGTAAAGGCAGTTGTCCATCAGGATGAACCACCGCCTTTTCCATGTTTTCACCCGTCCTCCTCCCATTTTGAAGAGCCAACCCTCTCTGTCAGGGTTGAAGAAGGCATTGTTCCCATTGTCTTCAGGAATCTTGAATGGCTCATTCTTTATGCTCTTATAAAGATTTCGGAGGAGATCATCTGGCAGGTTGCCTCCATCATTGATTCCTCGATTCATGGAGATGAACCTGTCCACACTGGGCTTGTCTCACACATTTGGATTATGAAGGCTAGTGTTTAGCATGATTATGTAAAATGAAAGTACATAGCAGGTGTCAATGTTCTGGAAGACTCCAGGATTACATTGACAGTACCTCTGCGCAAAGGCCTCCATCATCCTGTCAATCTTTTGTGCTTCTCCTGGCAGACGGAAACTCCAGAGGAACTGCCTGAGAGCCTGCACCAGGTTGAACCCTGCGAATTCATGAAGCCCAAGAAATGTTTGGAGGACTTGGATATTGAAGTCGTCTCTCTCACCCAGGTAATCCCCAATGGCTGTTTTGTTCAGCCCCTCTCCCTTGTATAGGAGCTGGGCGATGTCCTCAGACGTGTGCCGGAGAAGATTGTTTTGTACCATGAACAGGATACCCTTCTTAGGGTCCATGTTGAATTTCTTTCTTCCCATGGCGACATGCCTATTCTTTTCTAAGATTTGGCTGCGTTTGGTGCTGGATTCAAGGCCCTCCACTTCCATGAGGGCCTCTCTCAGCGCCTCCCGCAGCCTCTGGATCTCCAGCAGAAGGGCTCCTTTCCTCAGCCGGATGTCCTCAAGTTCAGAGTGCTTCTCTGGACTCAGGTCCATGGAGACTGCAGCAGACAGGAAAAGGAGATCGTCAGCGGGTGTGGAGCTCAGCAGGTTGGCCATCTCTGCCAGTTTGGTTGTTGGTTCAACTCCCATGGCAGAGTAATCGTAACATTGTTAAGCCCTTGAGCAAGTCCCTTAGACCCAAGTGCTCTGACCCCAAACTCTCATCACTTCGGACAAAAGCATATGCTGAATATATGTAATCCCAAAGGGCAGTTACAGAAGACCCCAGGACCGGAGTAACGTGGGAAGCAATTACTGATGCCTGGAAGCTTTGGGGCATGCAAATAAACTGCATCCAAAGGCAAATGGCTAATAAAGAATGCTCTGAATGCCAGGCATTCGTCCAGCAGTGAGATCGTAGAGATAATGAATAAAGATAGAAAGTGTGAATAAAGATAAAACATTTTGATTGTATTTGCGAAGCGATGCTGGATGTGCTGAGCTCGCCGGGAAGGTCATGTGGTCCGCATTCCCTCCCCATGCACACGTGATCAGCTCAATCACACCGAAATTGTCGGTTTGCTGCCCTTCAGGGAAACAATCTAAAGGGTGTTACGGGAAAAGTAATCGATGCAAGAGCCAATGATGTTCTCCTGGTGCCTACCCTTGTTTATGTTATCGTTACTGACACAAACAATGATGAACGATAATAAGCATTTATAAGCCATGATGACCGCACCATTAACGTGGAGTTGCACTAACATCTGTTTTTATAGCTAACCAGTAAGTCAACCTCTCACCCTGGTAATGCAACAGCGCCGGTTAAACAATACGTTTACACAGAGTGCTTGTGATCAGTGGCCTATACTACGAATCAGGGTTACTGGCTTATCGAGGTAACTTGACGGATTTAAGGTACCACAGTTTAAATGAACTTCATATTTGTTCATCGGGATGTCTGAATCGGTGCTGATCAGTACTACGATGCCAGTTATGCAATGTAGTTTTGATAAAACTTTTCTGTCATTTAACATAAGAGGAAAAAAATAATTATACTGTAGTCAAATTGGCTGATATAAAATCGTTTAAAACTGTGACAAATTTTGCCTTTTTTTACAGTGTATACTTCCAGTCACAAGGTAGCAGATACGGATTTCTGAAATAGCAAAGGTAAAGGTCAATGATTAATATCCCTCATCTCTTTTAAAACTATAGGTAAGATGCTGTT
Organism: Brienomyrus brachyistius; assembly: GCF_023856365.1. Classification (NCBI taxonomy): domain Eukaryota; kingdom Metazoa; phylum Chordata; class Actinopteri; order Osteoglossiformes; family Mormyridae; genus Brienomyrus; species Brienomyrus brachyistius. The sequence continues at coordinate 15,183 of NW_026042450.1, forward strand.
TTGATATCCTGTCTAGGGTTGGAGTGTAACAGTATTCATGGGAAAGGGGAATGGGATAAAGGGACAAACGGGGTGAGGGCAAGAAGGGAACACCAGTGGACAAAGGGATATTTTTTGTATTTTCATTTTTTTTCATGTATAATACTGACACTGAACAAATAACCCGGTGCAAAAGACTTTAGGAGTGACCACAGCCAAAATAACAAACAAAATCCCCAACTATCAAGTGCGACCCACAGCTAATCTCACCTAAGTGCAAAAGAAAAGGAAACCAAAAGACAAACACTCCACCTCACTCCCTAACCAAATAAACAGAGTCCAACACACACTTGCAAAACAAAATAGCTAGGGGTGCAACGGATCGCGGTTGATCCGTGATCCGTACGGATTACAACCCACGGTTCGGAACGCACGTGATCCGCGGATTAACTCGTTTTTTAAACTTTTAGATAAATAAAAAAAAAATAACCGCAGATAAAACAGTGTTTTCTGCTGATATTGCTTAAATAATAAATAATTAATTACACAGAAGTCGTGTTTACGTCAGCGGAACATGTGACTCAGTCAACAACGATGGCTAGCGGCGGAACAGAGGAACTCGAAAAGCCTCCCGCGTCATTCAAATCTTTTGTATGGGAGCATTTTGGCTTTCCTGTAAAATATAATGATGACGGAAGAAGGGTGGTGGACAAAACAGTTACAGTGTGTAGACACTGTGGCACGAGAAAGCCGTATGAAAGTGGCAATACATCGAGTATGGCCACGCATCTGAAGCGACATCACCCCGGTGTGCAGACAGGATGCAAACCGAAGCAACCACAGCAACAGCTGCTCACCGCTGCATTTAAGCAGCACTTTGCACCAGAATCAGAGCGGGCTAAAGCTATTACCAAATCTATCGGGATGTTTATCGCGGCAGACATGAGGCCATACTCTGTTGTTGAAAACAAGGGTTTTAAAAACCTCCTAAAAGTGCTTGAGCCACGGTACGAAATACCCTCGCGCACACATTTCAGCATGAAGGTCATGCCTGAACTTTACGAACAGGAAAAAAGCAAAATCGTCGCAGACTTATCAGATGCATCCTCTATTTCGATCACCACAGACGGGTGGACATCAAGGGCTACCGAAAGCTACGTGACTGTGACTGCCCATTATATAACAGCGGGATGGGAAATGCAAAGTCCGGTGCTACAGACACGCCCCCTCTATGAGACTCACACAAGCACAAATCTAGCGCAAATCCTGATAGAAGCAGTAGCTGAGTGGAAGTTAAAGAGACACAATGCATGTAGCAATATCCCAGTCACCACAGATAATGCCAGAAACCAAGTAAATGCAGTGACAGAAGCTGGACTAGGGCCACAGATATCTTGCTTTGCACATGTGATAAATTTAGCATGCCAAAGAGGAATCTCAGTTAACCAGATGGATCGCCTTCTTGGGAGGATTAGGAAGGTGGTTTCTTTTTTCCACAGAAGTACAACAGCAGCTCATGTCCTTAAAACAAAGCAAGAAATGCTACAGCTACCAGCCCACAAGCTCATACACGACGTCACTACAAGATGGAATTCCACATATGACATGTTGGAGCGCTATCTTGAGCAGCAGGCAGCAGTATACTCTGCACTGACAGAAAAGACACTGAAAAAAAATATCAGAGACATTGTCACCTTGTCTGATGATGATGTGAAAGTAGCAGAGGAGGTCCTTCAGCTCCTCAAACCTCTCAAAACAGTCACAACCCTATTGAGTACTGAAAATGCACCATCTGTGTCCATGATCCTACCTCTGAAAACCAGAATTATACAATCCATGTGTGCAAATGAGGAAGACACCAGCATTACCAGAGATGTTAAGGCTGCCATAAGAGGGGACCTGATTTCCAGATACACCAACCCCCCTGAAATACAAGATTATCTTCACAGATTTACTGCACTTGATCCAAGGTTCAAGTCCCTGACTCACATAGAACCAGCCCTACGCGAGAAGACATACACTGATCTCACAACTGAGATTGTGGCTACTGAAGAGGTAAAAAATAATACAGTTATTCATATTATTTAATATTAATATAATTAAGTTATAAAATATTTTAACTATTATTTATGTGAATATTTGATCTTAATTTTGAAAATTACCAGCATATGTTATTGATTGCTGTTAGGTTGAAGAAACAGTTGTTAATCATTTCTGTATGATCAGCAATGAGTGTAAATATATATGTATACGTTATTTCTTATCTTCTAGCCACATACTCTTAGCTATTGTACTCTAAGTAGGTGGTTAACAGCTGCCTACTTAGATAAGAATCTCACTTCCCTCTCTTGCGCCCCCCATTGACTATAAATAAAGAAGCCAAGGGGAACCACCCTTTGTAACACATTCTGCTGTAGTTTGCATTGCAGAGAGTGTGGGTACCCTTGCAAGTAAAACTGTAACCTGTGTGTGTCTCGTAAATGTGGAGTTGGGGTGGAAACGCCGGGCGCTTTCCCCAACATAGAATTTGGTCCTTCGAGCCGGATCCGAGGAACCCCGAAGACGTCTCCAGTACGCCGAGAGAAGCGACACCGAAGTCTGTCGACAGCCACTCGAAGTCGGGTGCAAGAAAGACCTGTGATGTGAATTCGTCATCAGGCCGGTGGTTAGAACTGCGCTCGACGTCTGGTGATGTCTGAAGGACCTCGGTGACGGATCAGAGAGCACACTATACAGGTGAGAGATATGGCACCTAAGTGAGTAGGTGGCCAAGTGAGAGATACGGCACCTAAATAAGTAGGTGGCCAAGACATGCATGTGGTTGAGGTTAGCCGAAATTAACCGGGAGAGAAAGTAGGCGTTATTGGAAATATATACAGTGTTGTATGTGGATGTGTTTTTATAGGTTTTAGATTAACCTACACGATACACCCTAAAAGCAACAACATACTGGTGACTGAAGGATAAAGGACGGGTTTCATCCCTGAAAACTAACACCGCTGCTCTAATAGTGAGCAGTAGAAGGCCGTGTTGGTGTCCTCCTGAGGTCTCATGCCAGGGACTTGCTTTTAGGATTTTTTATTTTTTGTAGTGTATCCATTAAAAGGTAACAATGGGGAAGAATCAAAGTAAACAAATGGAACTAGAGGGAGATGAGAAGTTTATGGAAGGATATAAGCCAGGATCAGGACAAATAAGTAGTTAGAGATGGAGGAAAAAACATGGGTTTGGAGGAAAACTCCACACACCAGATATATTAAAATTACAGGGAAACTTAAAACTGGAGATGTTACAGACTACCAATAAGAAAGAAGGTAAAGACAGAAAAAAAGAATATGTTTTTTCTGATGCATGGTTAGAACAGAGTAAATTAAGAGATAATAAAAGACAGCAAAAAAAGGGAAATAAGGAGAAAAAATTACAGGCGACTTTAATTACACTAGATGAGGAGACGGCAACAAAATCTTCTGCCGCTCCAGTTCCTTTACTGCCCCCACAAATTCCAATGATTGCGCCTGCACCAGTTCCAGCTGTAAATAGACGACAAATAGGAGGAGGGGAATCATCTCGAATGATGACCCGAGGGTCTAACCCTTCTCTGTATCCGTTAAAGGATCTGGAGACAAGTAAAGTACGCTGGCATCCAAAAAATGACACAGAACAGGAAGACTGGGAGAATGATTTGGTGTGTCCACTCGTAGAAGTGGCAAATCCAAATCGAGGCCCAAATAATGCAGGACCCGAAACTATGTTAGTATATAGACCCTGGACCGCTGAGGATAGAACAGCGGCTTTAAAAGGAATACCCCCGGTTGAAGAAGGGGTACCCGAGTTTTGGACTGCCATCCTAGAATTACAAAGTAGTTTTCATTTGAATGGCAGGGAAATGTATAGATGTCTCAGACAGTTGTTTACCCATAAATGGGGACGTGTAGCGGGAGACTTCACAGGACATGGTAATAATGATGAAGTCTTAGCACATGACTCGCAGGAACTCATACAAGCATTACGAGACTTGCGAAACAGGGTAGAGACAGCCTTCGTAAGACGCGCAGACTATGGACGAATAGCGCAATGTAAACAAAAAGATGGAGAGGAACCTGAGGATTTTATGGATAGAATGAGAGTTGTATTTAGAGGAAACTCAGGGATCCCATTTGATGAAGAGGCAGTAGGAGTGTACCAACAACAGCTAAAACGAGCTTTTGTCGCAGGCCTAAAGCCCGAATTGCGAAAATATCTTGACAAACATTGGGTACATCAGAATACTGGTTCAGTCCAACAAGCACTAGAATATGCCCAACACGCGCAGAGAGCGCAGAAACAGGAAAAGACAGACACAATATTCAGCGCCTCAGAAGTAGTAGCGCTAGTGCAAATGAATCCTCCGGGGAGGGGAGGATTCAGAGGAAGGTCAAGAGGCCGAGGAAGGGGGAGAGGTGTTTTCAGAAACAATTACAGGAATTCGTCTCAGCAAGATAACATTTGCTGGACATGCAGGAAACCTGGACACTTAGCTAGGAATTGTAGAGTAGGGAAACAACCATATAACCCAAACTCCATTGAAAACAATGATCAATGACCCCCCTCGGAGGCCCCTGTTACCGACACCATCCGAGGCAAAACAGAGGTGATTTTAAGAAAGGAAACGGAGGTCACTTTACAAGACCTTTTAGATAAGGAAATAGATTTACAAGCAGTGTGTCAGTTATTAGCAGAAAGGCAGTGGGAAACCTTGCCAAGTCGGAAGTTAGTCATAAACGGCAAAGTATATGAATGTCTGTGTGACACTGGAGCATGTAGGACTGTCCTAACCTCCAGTCCTCCCGGAGTCACATATTCTTCATCAGTCATAAATATAAAAACGGCAGGAGGTCAGACAGACAGACAGACATCAGTTAACAAACCCAGTTGCAGTAAAAGATAAGGAAACTGGACTTGAATGTCAAGCACAGGTGTTAATAAGCCCTTCTTGTCCTGTTAACTTGTTAGGCCGAGACCTTATGGTACAAATGGGCATTAGCGTGGTTGCCACAGCCACTGGCATGAAAGCAATCGTAAATGAGGAAGCTTATGTTGTGCAAGGAACCACAACACCACAATATTACTGGTCTCTGGACCTAGGGGGAACTGCACAGACACGAGAATTATTGCGGAAAACTAGAGAAAAGCAGTCCCCTAGACAGGCCCAGTTCATGCCTGACGATGCCTTACACGTCACTATGTGGTACAAAGACACCCTTGGACCAGATTATGTCTATGACAAAACGTTTCATGCCCTCCAAGACACTTGTATTACCTTACAATATATGTATGTTAACCCCACCACTGGGTTTTCAGCAGCCTCAGTCATTTTATCTAACAAGCAACAGGCTGTATTTAGAGAGAGAACACCACACGTATCTCTTTCAAAACCACCCCAGATGCAGTGGAGAGATGTAGAGATGTTCTTACGAGATTCTATGCACAGTTACAATGACTACCAACCCGTATCTGGCTCCTGTTGGAGCTATGATGAGAAACACAATGTGTGGCGGTTTCCTTTGGGATGGAGAGTTCAAACCACTCCCACCACACACTTAAAGGACCCAACCTGACAAATTTTTTCAACCCTGGAGGAGGGATCATGTCCAGATCTAGATCGCCTCCCAGAAGGGTTGTGGTCGTCCTCCCCCACTGATGTAGGGCTGGTAAAGGGGTTTCCACCTTACAAAGTAACTGTGAAATCAGAACACCGTCCGGTAGTTAGGCAATACCCATTAAAACCTGAAGCAGAGAAAGGTATAGCCCCTGTAGTGCAAGACATGTTAGCATCAGGAATATTGCGAGAGGCTCCTGAAGCCACTTGCAACACTCCTATCTTTCCAGTCCAGAAGGGACATACAGGGAAATGGCGCATGGTGCAGGATTTAAGACCGGTTAATAACATAGTGCAACATGCAGCACCAGACGTGCCCAACCCACACTTATTGCTCAACTCATTGACTCCTGATAAAAGCTACTTCTCAGTAGTGGATCTTAGTAATGCATTTTTCTCAGTACCATTGCACCCTGATTCTCAACATTTATTTGGATTTACCTATAAAGGGAAAAAATATACATATACTAGACTCCCTCAGGGATTTTCTGAAAGTCCACATGTATATACCATGGCCCTTAGATACTCTATGAGTACCTGTGAAATACCATCACATAGTCAGGTATTACTATACGTGGATGATATCTTAATAGCAACAGATTCAGAACAACATTGCAAAGAAACTACCCTAACTGTGCTTCAGCATTTATACAATACTGGACATAAAGCTTCTAAACAGAAGTTGCAGTATTGCAAAAAGACAGTTGTCTATTTAGGGCATAACCTTTCACAAAAAGGTCGCTCGCTGCTAGAGATAAGGAAACAAGCTATACAGGAAGCACCTAAACCACAGACTAAACAACAGATGATGTTCTTTTTAGGGCTCTGCAATTATTGTAGAGAATGGTTACCAGATTATGCTTTTCTAGTTCAACCTTTGCAAAATTTAATATACGGGAAGGAGATGACTCTAAAGGACAAAATACAATGGACTGAGGACGGAGAAAATGCTTTTACAAATTTAAAAAGAATGTTGCAAACCAATGTGACCCTTGCTCTACCAGATTATCAACAACCATTCACCCTATGTGTAGATGCTAATCAAGGTTATATGAAAGCAGTATTAACACAGCCATTCGGAGCAAAAGAGAGACCGTTAGCATTCTATTCAAAACGATTAGATGCAGTAGCAGCTGGCTTTCCACAGTGTTTACAGGCATGTGCAGCTGCTGCAGAAGCAGTAAAGGTATCAGCAGAATTGGTACTTTGTCACCCCCTCATACTTAAAGTTCCTCATTCGGTGTCTCTAATCTTGTTGCAGACACCGCTTCCATTCTTAACACATACAAGACATCTTACCTTAGTGTCACTTTTGCTCTCACAACCTAACATTGAACTTCAGCGGTGTGGCCTATTGAACCCTAGTACGCTTCTCCCTACCGCAGAGGATGGGGAGCCACATTCTTGCAAAGCAACAATAGAAGAACAAACAAAACCAAGAGCAGATATTCTGCAAACTTTTATACCAGGATCAGAAGTTGTTTATGTAGATGGCTCAGCATCAAAAAATGATATGGGAAAAAATAAAGTTGGGTATGCTGTAGTTACATCTACTGAAGTGTTAGAAGCCAATGCACTCCCTTCTACTTGTTTAGCACAAGCGGCTGAACTCTATGTTGTGATCAGGGCATGTGAACTGTTCAAGAACAAGTCACTTACTATCTACACTGATAGTCAATATGTGTTTGCAGCTGTCCATCACCATGCAAGAGTCTGGAAAAATAGAGGTTTTAGAACATCACAGGGCACATCTCTTACTCATACAAATTTGCTACTTAGATTATTAGACGTTGTGCATTTACCGACTCGCTTTGCACTGTGCAAATGCAAAGCACACCAGACTGATGACTCTGCAGAAACCGCAGGAAATAGTTTTGCAGATAAAACCGCCAAAGAAGCGGCACTGAAACAACCTACCTTATCAGTGGCAGACATTCTTTTTATAGATAGCGATGTGCTATGTGATGCACAGATTCATGCTCCTAAAATAGAAGTACAAAGTTGGATCAAAAGAGGAGCAATACAACGAGAGAAAGTTTACTATATGAATGACAAGCCCATCCTACCAAAAAATTTATACAAAACAGCTGCTTTGGTGAGCCATGGAAATACTCATGTCTCAACAGGAGGGATGGTACATATCATACAACAATATTTCTATGCTATAAATTTTTCTGATTATGCAAAACAATTTTGTAGGACATGCTTAATTTGTTGTAAACACAATGCACAAGGAAACATCAGACCAAAACGTGGCCAGTTCCCCACAGCTGAGTATCCGTTTCAAGTTGTACATATGGATTTTATTGAATTATCTTGGTCACAAGGAAAGAAATACTGTCTAGTTATTATAGACACCTTTTCTAAGTGGGTAGAAATATACCCTGTAAAGCACTGTGATGCAATGACCGTTGCAAAATGTTTGGTAAGCCATTATTTCCCTACCTATGGCATACCTCATATTATAAGATCAGACAATGGGACTCATTTTGTAAATCAGACTATGTCCCTTTGCTCACAAGCATTAGGTTTTACGCTTAAGAATCATTGTGCGTATCACCCCCAGAGCGCAGGCTTAGTGGAAAGGACCAACGGCACTATTAAAACAAGGCTAAGAAAGACAGTGGAAGAGACAAAAAGGCCGTGGCCAGAATGTTTGTCTCTAGTAAAATTATGGATGAGAATAACTCCCACTCCTGCAGGATTAACACCTTTTGAAATAGTGTATGGTAGACCATTTCCCCTAGCAACTGAAATGAATGACATAGAAAAAGCAGACCGAGAAAATACGCTGGCTGATTGGATGCGTAAACTACTAACATCACAACAAAAACATAGCCCCAGTAGTCTGCCGGTAAATTCTGTTTCTACTCAACAGGATAACTTGCAGCCGGGAGATTGGATCCTGGTCAAGGTCCTGTTGCGGAAAGATTGGAGCACACCTCGGTGGGACGGTCCTTATCAAGTCCTCCTTACAACACCAACAGCAGTAAAGATCGCAGAACGACCTTCCTGGATACACAAAAGTCACTGTAAACCCATCAAGCCCTTATCAGAGGCCTCAGCAACAGAGTAGCAGTGGAAGTCCGCTACAAAGGCACAGTAACCAATAGGGTGCTGTTGTCTCAACCCGGTGAAGAAAACAACTGAGCTGCACTCTATTTAGGATGGCCCTGATAGGGTGGGGATGTGGTAAAGTGACTCTAGGGGTCATTCTTGTTGTAGGACTTGTATGGTTGTCCTGGCTCTCACCAGCTCCATTACAGCACCTACGGCGATGGACCCATGATGACTTCCATCTACGCCCGTTGTCCGCTGACCACTCACATCCATTTATGCAAAACTACTGGTACCGATATGTACATGATACTGTGACAGCGAAAAATGTGACAAATTGCTATGTTTGTTCAGTAATGCCCACTCATAGTGAAGGACCTACGGTGTATGGTAAAGCTATGAACATATCCCAAGCCAAATGCGCTGCTTCTTTCGCAGGAATAGGATACCAGAGCCGTCTTTCCCTTATATTTTCGCTAGCAGGGGAAGATGTGAACATAACTATACCTGGGACTAATAGAATGACAGTGGTCCGAATTAAGTATCAGGAGGCTACAGGAAACTACCTAGATGGCGTTGGGTTTCAAAATGGTACCTGTATACAGGATTTCTGGGTAGACTTCGCTGTTGCTAAAACTAATGTCTCACTTCCTTTTTCTGTCTTGATGGAAAGAGACCCACTGACATATCAGCATGCCATTTGTTTTAAGCAAGATAATGGTATGCGATGGATAGGAGGAAACACCACGAACTGTAACCTAACATATGTAGACAGCATGTATGGATCTCCAATTTCGATGCTTCGCCCCAGTAATGGAACATATTGGGTGGACGGAGTAGCATGGTTGTGTGGACCTCGTGCATACTTTGTCTTACCACCGAACTGGTTTGGAGTGTGCGCTCTTATTTTTGTTTCAGATCACACCTTCCTGATAGCACAGGAAAGTAAAACTTTCTTCAGAAACAGGAGAAGGCGTTCGATATCAATACAACCCCATGATAGTGTGTGGGGAACCGACGTGCCCGCTGAACATAAATTGTGGGGAACAGGCAGTAAAGTTATGCTGGCCCTGTTCCCTGGGCTAGGAATTGGAAAACTCATGCTACGCGTAGAAACTCTAAATTATAGACTAGGTCTATTTATGAATGATTCGATACTGATTAACCAAAAACAAAATGAACAATTAGACATAACCAGACAGATGGTAATCCAGAATCGTATGGCATTAGACCTACTGACAGCCGCACAAGGAGGAGTATGTGTCCTCCTGAACCAAACGTGCTGCACTTACATTCCTGACAATGTGCACTCACCCAATATGACATCTGCCTTAGACCGCCTCCGAAACTTACAAAAAGTGATGACCATGGACAGTCGACCGCAGTCCTCCTCATCCTGGTTAGACTGGTTTATTACAGGAACATGGTGGTCAATACTGATGAAAACATGCCTACCTCTTCTTTTGTTTTTCATTTTATTTTTCTGTTGTTTTATTACTGTTATACCATGTTTGAAAATGTTTATTAATCAAGCTCTTAATGCTGCTTTTCGGACACGCAGTACAATGTTTCTCTCCCTTACCCAAACTATAGAGACAGAGCCTGTTTCCAGCGATGGCGATGAAGAAGACATATAATTCATAATGACGGCCGAGCCGAAAGCACCCGTGCAGGGCTCGGACCTGAAGAACCGGAATTAAATGTTTTCCAGGATAATGACAATGTGGTCTAAATGAAGGTTGTACCTAAAGTGCTTTTGCAACTTGTACAATGTTGATGCTTCTGATCATACTGTCATGATAAACAGTTGTTAATCATTTCTGTATGATCAGCAATGAGTCTAAATATATATGTATACGTTATTTCTTATCTTCTAGCCACATACTCTTAGCTATTGTACTCTAAGTAGGTGGTTAACAGCTGCCTACTTAGATAAGAATCTCACTTCCCTCTCTTGCGCCCCCCATTGACTATAAATAAAGAAGCCAAGGGGAACCACCCTTTGTAACACATTCTGCTGTAGTTTGCATTGCAGAGAGTGTGGGTACCCTTGCAAGTAAAACTGTAACCTGTGTGTGTCTCGTAAATGTGGAGTTGGGGTGGAAACGCCGGGCGCTTTCCCCAACAATTGCCTATGAAATATATAACAAGAAATATAGTTAAATAACTCAGTAATTTTTTCTGCAGGGTCAAGCCACAGAGCCAACACCCTCTGAAGAAGACACAGGGCCAAATGCATCTCCTCCACAAAAGAAGTCTGCCATAGAAGAGCTTTTTGGGGATACATTTGTGAAAGAGTCAGACACAGAGAAAACTTTTTACAACACAATCAAAGAGGAGGTAGCATCATACAGGGCAGCAAGCAGTTTGCCAGTGGATGGTGGTAATCCGCTGGCGTGGTGGAAACACAATGAGTGTAAATACCCTCACATTGCAAAAATGGCAAGACACTACCTTGCTGTGCCTGGCACGTCAGTTCCTAGTGAGAGGGTATTCTCCACAGCAGGTGACATAGTGACAGCTAAGAGGTCTACTCTCTCCCCAGAGAATGTAGACATCCTCATCTTTTTGAAAAAAAATTTGTCATTATAAGGTTTGGCCTGTTTTCAGTTCTCAGGTTGTTTTTCAATTGTTGCATTGAAGTATTCAAGTATTGAGAATTTTATTTAAAAATTGTATTTATTCAGCTTTTTCAGTTATTTCTTGGTTTTATTTTTGTAATTTATTTTTGTTATTTTTGATAAAACCAAAAGTTCCTTGCCATACTGTTCTTGTAATAAATGAGAAGCAAATTACATTTGACTCCTCCCCTTTTTGCTGATCCGAAAATTGATCCGATCCGTGACTCAAAATCCGTGATATGATCCGAACCGTTAGTTTTGTGATCCGTTGCACCACTAAAAATAGCAGTCACTCCCTATGCAGCAATACAATCACACATACATAACATACACACAAGTCAAAGCAACAAGGGGGCTAGTGAAGACGTAAACCAAAGAAAACCAAGCGGGGAGACAGCAAGCCAAACTGAGGTCGCGGGGGGGACCGGAGCCTGTCCTTGGAACAACAGGCGTAGGCAGGAACCAACCCTGGGCAGGAGTCAACACTCTGCAGGGCGCAAACACTCACAACTCAGATTTGCCAATTAACCTACCCTGCGCACTTTTGGACTGTGGGAGGAAACCGGAGCCCCTGCTGGAAGTCTTTCCCCATTCACCAGATTATATTGCCAGAAGACTGAAAATTAGATATCAAATACTAGAGTGACATAAAAACAAAAAACAAGTTTGCTTGTAATGAGACGCAAAACAGAAGATTATCTCTTTTTATATTTTGAGAAAACATTTTAATATTTATCCAACCGGTCAAATGGTTTAATACTTCATACAGCAGCATTTCTAAACTCATTCCTCAGCCCACCAGACAGCTCCACGTTTTTGCTCTGTCCCAGATCCCTGCATGCATGAACCAAACAGTCACCTTTTACTGCTGTGCTGAGAGCTTGGACAGAGCAAAACTGTGGATCTTTGCAGTGGGGTCCAAGGACTGGGTTGAGAAACCCTGGCATAGAGGAGACTGCAGTGAGAGCCAAGAAAAAAAGAGATTAGAGAGGAAGGTAAAATGCTTCCATTAGCATGGCAAATAAGCTGCAAGTACAGACCCTGTGCTTCCATTACAAACAAAAAGCCTGTATGACCCTCCTAAACACACAAGTCAGATTAACTTAACCAGGGGAAATAAGCATAAAACTTGGCAAAGACTACACTATGAAAAGGGAAGGTGAACATCATACTTACACGAACTTCTGCTAAAGCAAATGGACAAACCCCTTTTAACTGAATCAAGTTACTTTAAAAAATTAATAATTCAAAAATAAAATCAATAAAAATTAAGAAAAACACAATCATGCTTTGAACTAATACTGCAGTCAGTCCTAAATGTTCCCATGACATTCTTTTCGTCACGACGCACACTCGGTACATACTGGTTAAAAACCATTTATAATCCTTCATGTATCAGTCTATGATGGAGCACCCCAACCTGGGCCGCCCATCCAACATGGCAGATTTCTGCCCCCTGGCCCCGGAGACTAGCAGACTAACCTCAGGAAACAGGGAACCAGGGGGACATGGGCCGCTGACTGGATGGGCGACTCCAGAATGAGGTGAAGCAGAAGGTAGACTCCACAGCAGAGGACCGAGGAATGTAGACCAAAACCAGGGAACCTGAAGTGGCAAGAACACAAACCAGGACAGACATATAAAACCAAGCAAAGGCATCAGTGGCACAGCCCACCAGCTTGTGAAAGATGGCTACCTGGCATCATGAATCCCTAAATCAAAAACCTTTGTGATGGCAACTTTGTCACCCAGGACTGATCCCTTCTAAAGACCTCAAGTTTCAATGCAAGGTTTCCGAAATGTTTTGAAACATTACTCCATGTGACTGCTGTGGTATTGTTCCAGGCAGGGAAAACAACTTAGGAGAAAATTTCCGTGCATGTTGGGTGTTTGTGGTACTGTTGGGCTGAGGGGGTAATTGAGTGACTATTAACCTTTGAAATCCAATTATATTATTTAAACAGGTTAGTAGTTAGACAGTGTGATTTAGATGAGGATAAGGATGTTTTATTGTCATTACAAAACGTGTTCTACATGAAGGGAACAAATGAGGCACTCAGATCCGGTGTATTAGCAATAATAAAATAAAAATAAAATCGAAAGAACAATACAATGAATAATATGGTAACAATTAAAATAAAATATAATAAAGACATTAAGATAGATTCCATTAGGAGAATTTAACCATGGATGTAAAGTGAGCGGGTGTGAGTGTAGCAGAGATTACTGAGGTCTGTGTGTAATAAAGTATATGTGACACTGGCTGAGGAAGCAGCAACGTGTGTGTGTGCAAAGTCACAGTAATAACCTGCAGCACTGAGGGATCTATTGCAGCGAAGCCCTGACATGTAACACTGGTGATGAATAGCAGTGTTAGATATAGGTATAGTGAGGTACTTATAATTATAGTAGGTGTAGGATCAAGGCCTGGATTAGATTTAGTTAGAAACATACAGGGCAAATCTAGATAACACATACACACACAGATTACATATAATTATAAATTTAGGGGCAGTGTGTAGCTCAGTGTGCTAAGCCTGTGATCAGAAAATAGCCCACTTTAGCCCAGCCTGGGCACATCTGTGGGTCCTTCAGCAAGGCCCCCAGCTCCCTGGGTGCCACTATGACTGGCTGTCCGTCACGGCCAGCTCACTCTGAGCAAGTTGGGGGAGGCAAAACGAAAATATCTTGATTGGGATCAATAAAAAGTATTAATTCTTATCCTACGGTCTGAGCATTCGGTCAATCCAAGTACAGAGAGTGGTAATGTGGACAATGCTGCTTGCATTTCCGGCCCAGCAAGGCCTGCTGATTCTCCACAGCTATATATATTCAGCACTGACCTTTTTCCATTCAGTGGTTGTTAAAATAACTTTGTGTAGCCTAGTAATGGTGTAGTGTAATATTCTTTGGTTTGTAATATAAGGGATTAAATTATATCTTCCAAGTGAGATACAGGCCCTCCACATTTTCAGTGAAAGGAGGCCAGACAGCATGAAAGCTCTTCCTACATTTGCCTCTGCTGTATCTCAGATTTTCAAAAGGTAACATAGAAAACACATCCTTAACCTATTGTCTGAAGGCAGGGGGTCTGGAGGACTTCCACTGTGTGAGAGTTGTTCTTCCACCCAGCAGAGAGGAGAAGGCTGTGGCTCTGGCCTGTGAGGCGGTGTATTGTTTTTCTGCGGGGAGATGTGAGCATCGGGTGAGACTCGACTCAAATGCAGCCACTTTGAGACAGACGTGGACTTTAAGGAAACACAGACTACACATGGAACAGCAATGACTGAGCTGGGGAACGCATTGAGGGCAGACATATTTATACACAGCACACTAATCAGCGACAAAACAGGTGTACAGGGTTAGGATGGAGAACTATAATGGGATACAGGAGAATTAGGAGGGTTACAAAGGGCCAGCAGCGACCCCTGCTGGCATGAGTGGGAGGAGACATGAAAAAATAAGAGATTACAGATCATGACAGGAGCACCAAGCACAGCAACAGTGGGGTCATGCTCAATTATCACACCACATATATTAGAAAACATTATGAAAATCTGTTCCCAAAAATTGTTCAAACATCAGCATGAACGAAACATACGACTTGTTGTACCTAGGCTACACTGGCACTGACAGCAGAGTGTAACAAATTACCAGCTACGACATATATCTGATGATTCAGAAGAAAGACAAGTTGAAGAAACAAAGTGGTTAATTGACTATTGTATAATAATCAAATCACTTCATAATCATGTAATACATAATATGTCACGATGGGAAGAGGGACAATCCAAGGGCAGCCTTGTGGGTTTTATTGCTGAACCAAAAGACATGAATAGAACCCAAGAGGAGGAGGAGAGCACAAATAGGAGGGAGGGAGGAAGGAATAAGCAGGAGGAGTCGGGGAGAACCTACTAACACGGGGAGCAGAGAGGGGTCCTCCTCCTTTTTGGGTAAAACTAATTGCTCGTGACATGGTAAGAGGCAACTTCTTTCTTGAGAGAATTTCTTTAAAGGGCAAGACAACCAAAGCTGTAAATCTAACAGGAAAAAATAGCCTTTGTAGAATTCTATGTGAAGACCCTCTGGACCAGGCGCCCTGCCACTCTGCATTGTTTTTTTTGCATGTACAACTTTGTACTCCATAATTTTAATATTTTATCACGAAGCCTGAAGAGCAATATGAACTATATCTTGCTTTAAGTAAATTGTCTCATCCATTATTAGATTTAAACACAGTCATAATCCACAGCAAACTGCACTTACAGCCTTCATCCTGCTCTTCAGTCTTTGACGTGCTGCATCTAAATGGGGACTCGTCAAAAAGCCAAGTGGAGCTGTCATGAATGAAGGCCTTGTTCAAGCTTCCCCAGCCTGACAGCAGGTTAGTCTCTCATTTGACTAAAGTATATTTAATTTCTACAGAACTTTGCAGGCTCATCTAGGATAGAGAATTTCTGCTGCTGAGCGCATTAGAAGAGATTCTCAGAGGGAGATACGAGTCCTAGGTGCCTGCTGGGTACATATTCAAGACAGAGTTAGGACCGACTTCAATAATTCTGCACTGTCTCCCAGATTACGGGAAAAAATTGTATTTTACTGAAAATTTCATTTATGGAATTTTACCTTAGACTTGGTCAACAGCCATGTGGATAAATTTCAGAACTACAGACGGTCTGTGGGTTGGGGGGGACAGGCAGGTTGGCAGGTGGGGGCACACTGAATGCTCCTAGGGGTGTGCTTATATGATTTACAGGAGCCGAGGCTAACAAAGGCACTAAACTGCACAAACAGCCTCATGTACGAAGTTTTACATGAAAAGGGGCCATGGGCTTGTTGGCACTATGATTCTTAGCACTCTGACTAATACAGCCAACTGGACCATCTACCTCTTCAAAAAACATCCATGCAGAGTTTCCTGCCTGTTTCTGACAGCTTTCACTGTTTTTCTTTTTTGCTCCAGTATCTTGACCTTTACAATCTGGAGGATTGCTACCCTCCAACTAGCTGTTTTGGGTCAAAATGGCCCCATCTGCGTTAATTTGCATCATTAATTACAGCATAAATCGATACATTCCAGATGAATTTTTAAGGTAATTTCAACAAAAGCCTGTAAAATTGTTAGTTCTGTTAGGCAGAACTGAAAATATGATGTTAAATGTATCACAGTGCAATTGTATTAAAAATAAATCAATGACTTTGCATGACTATTTTTGCACGACAGATTTAAATTTCATGTTTATAGTTCAATTTTATGTTATATAAACAAAATAATTTTTAATACAGTGCATTTTTTTATTAATTCAACAGCACCCATGTTCAATCCACTTAAGTTTGGAAGGTGTATTGGAAGGTAACGCAGATATTTCTTAAGTGGGCATCCAGAGATATCGTCCCCCCCTCCAAGCACCCCTTTTCTCCACTAGTTCTGTATGGAGCTCGACAGGAGGAATGGAGAGGTAGAGAAAGGGGTTAGTCTCACACATAATGTAATGCAAAATAAAGAGTAAATACAAGTGCCATGAAGCAGAATTGAGCTCCAGCAGGCCTCGACTTACAGTAAAGGAATTGTAAGGCAGACATGCTAACAAAACAGCTTTACATTCCCAATTCCAAACCATTAATGGGCAACCTTAGAGTGACAACGGCTAAAAAAAACCTTAGCTATAAGCAGGAATGAAACGTTGTGAAAAGCCAAGACTCCACATGAACATGTTCTCCCCTTGCAGAGTCAGATCACGCATTTGAAGTGTTCCCAAGTGTTTGTGTGTTTTAGGTTCCTGTTAGTGAGGGGTCCTTTGCCGTTCTGTCTGACATCCAACAGAAAGTCCACTGTGTCTCTGCAACTGAAGCTGAGTCAGTGTAAGTGTGTGGCTCAGTAGCTCAAGTATTTGGGCTTGTAATCCAAAGTTTGCTGGTTTAAATCCAGCTTCAGATGGATAACTGTATGTTTATGGGCCATTGAGTTATGAAAAATAATCAATGTAGTGAATCACTATATTCTCAAATTACTTGTACTTTTATGAACAACACCGTTTATTAAACAAACAAATCTACATTGGCAGAATGAAGAATTAAAAATGAAAATAAACTATCATTTAAGAAACTGTGGAAAACTGAATATACAATATTTGTAAATTGAAGGAAGAGTCCATTAACTTAAAACCGTTTTTTGGTGGATTCTTTTTTTTTTACAGTGTATGACGCGCTTGAATTCACTGAGCTCAAGTGTATGTGAAAATGAATATATTTACATCTAGTATGTTTCATGGCTTCACTGTATTTCCCTGTGCAATGATCAGTTTCGTCTAACTGGTGATGTTAAAGGCAGAGCTGAAATTTAGTTTAGTCATGACCTCAAAATTTAATTGAGTAGGTATTCTGTACAACCAGACGGAACTGCTGGTTGGGCTGGTCATCACCTGCTTTTTCTAAGTGAGGTCAAAATGTAAAGTTTCAAATTGCACAATATATATTAATCTGTTTTTAATGTTTTTACAAAATATTTTTATGTGTTTGCATCTTATATTTTGTATAATGGGCTTGTACATTTGATTCTTCCTTGATTTCGGTGTAATGAAGTGTAACTAGTGAAAAAGAGAGAAGCTTTTGGGAAGCATTATTGAGCTGATTGTCCAGAGTCACTTGGGTGATAATTAAGGTCAATATAAATCACCTATTACCCACTGTAACCCTTTGTATTCCCCCCGCACACTCTGTTAACAAAATAAGAGGGTTGAAGTTAAATCAGGTTAAAAAGGTAAATTTGATCCTCCCCCTATCGCGGAAGATGCGTTCCAGACCCATCAGCGATAGGTGAAAATCCACGATACAGAAGTTTTTTTGAAGTTTAAGCCTTAAAATACCCCTCCCACATGCTTTAAACATATGTAAACTCATTAAAACAACACATATATCTGTATGTCGGGCTAAGGATATGAGTGACATAATAATAAAAATGAAATAATAATATGTAATATATATATATATACACACACACAACTTTCTCTCTATATATGTAATGGAATATATAAAAATAAAAACATATATGGCTCTTACATATTCTTTTCATCCTTCTTCATGTAGCATACTGTTGATTCATTCAAGCCATAATGGCGAACGCCGTCCGCATAACGCTTTCCTTCCCGAAGCACATCCAGAAGTTTTACCTTCTCCTGAATGGTCAACGTCTTCCATCGTAGGGCTTAGAACAAAACGAAAACAATCGGACCACAAACAATGTACGGGATACGCAGAGAATCGTGAGGCGTCGGAGAAAAATCTGTGATTTAGTGGGGGAATCGCTGTAATTTGAAATCTGCCAATCCTGGTTTTCAGCACCATGGACAGAAACCTGTCGTTTATAGGGACCTATTATGCCCATTTTCACTGTTCATAATTGGATTTTTATGGTCTGCTAGAATAGATTCACCCTTTTAATAGATGATATCCTAGAATCCAATATATTATTACAGGGCTGTTTTCATTTGATATTAACCAAACGTGATATATTTATTTTTACTTTTGATATCTCATCCTTTTCCCCTTATCTGATAAGAGCCGCTGTCCGCTGAGACAAGCTGGTGTGTTTTTACTGCTCATTGAAAAGTGGGTGGTGCGGACTTTGTGTATTACAACACACTCTGAGACAGTCACTGACTGGTGGGCTCTGAGGAGGCGGTGTGACCTGAAAATCATCCATCAATCAACCCAGGATGGGGGGACAGGCAAGTGTAAGGCAACAGTGCTAACCACTGCACCGCTCCTGAAAATCATGAACCATTTTAAATGTTGAAGTTTTTTTTAAATATTTATTAAATTTAAATATTTATTAAATCAAAACATTGAGCAGTATACATGATATAGCGACTCATTAATGAATAAACAATATAATAAGATTCAATTTTGCTTTCACTACTTAAAGCGCCAGAACAACGCATTTGAAAAAATCAACAGCTATATCTCTTACCAGAAATCAGGAACAGATTAAGAAAATCCACAGACTTCGTCGCGAGCAGTTTAATATACGAACTATTTCCTTCTACCCAACTCCACACACCAATAATATCACTGCGCAGCAGATATCGCCAGGGAGCTCGCGCTCGTGTCTAATGCGCAGTGATACGAGTAGTGTACTTCGATAGAAGCACGACATTTCTACGACTGATATTTCCAAATCTGAACAACTCCCAGCACAACTTTGATGGATAGATAGCATTAAGGCCCCTCTAAAATATCTTTTTATAGTTTTGGGGTGAACCTCCCATTTAAACGAAGTACATCGTGGTGCTCATGAATTTGAAAGCCTAGATGCCTCATCTCGCTTTTCCACAACGTGTCAGCAGCGCCACCATCTTGGAGCGGTAATTAGGCATAAACAAGCAACATGTCAGGGTGTAGATGGAAAGATCTTTTGGCCATAACTTCTTTACTAATTAACGCATTTATATCTTACAATTATGTAGAATAAATAAAAAAGCCCACCACTACTGCCCCCCCCAAATTTATGTAGTACTGCTGATAGTACTCTCAACGAAAACTAATGCTAGCATCCCGTCAGTGTCACAGGCTAGTAAACATTTTATGTATTTTATTTGACCGTACCGCAGATTTTTTTACCTGTGAAATGTGGTTCCCTGTTTTCTAGTTTTAACATTCCTCATGTTGTTGCAGTTTCGAAAATAGTCGGTTCACTAAGAGATATCACTCCTCTATTTCACAATTGCCGCGCCAATATGGCGTATCGCCCAACGAGGCATCCAGGCTTTCAAATCTATGGCGATGCTGCCTACGCTACTACCCGTCACATGACACAGGAGCTACCGAATACCCGCCAATCGGGAGCTGGCTAGATCAACCACGCCCACCCGTCACATAGAGAAGAGTGAGGCGAAAGAAGCCAATCAGTTTAAAAATGTCACCATTAACGCGGTATTTAGTAGTCCGGAGATATTTTACTTTAAGCAAGGCACAAAATAAAGTTGTAGTATTTGTAATAAAATTTGAAGATTAGCCATCCCCAAGGAGCTGACAGGAAAGCCAGGTACAGGTTTAGTCCTCCTTAATCAGCTTGTCGGTTACTAAATGTCGGCAAATAAGGTTGCCTTTTCCTATGATGTTTTTTTTCAGTTAAATTGACATTAAACAAAGTAATCTGAGACCTGAGATATAACATTGGCAACTATGGTCATTTTTTACAATCATGGATATTTTAACATTGAGGACGTGTGTCTCATGTCATTTTCACATAGAGGGAGTTTAATTGTTTTTATCTATGTCTGTGTGTCAACATATATCTATTTCGTTATGTCACTCAAATGTATGATTAGTATCGACATTTCGGTAGACTCCTATGTTGTAATAAAACTGTATGGTCCTCTGGGAGTTGGGCAGTAGAAAGGAAATGTAAAGTATCAATAAGAAATACTATTAATGAAGTAGCCGCCCTATCCTTTTACTTTGTATGGAGTGTGCATACAAGACACAACTAATGCAGTTGTACTGTTATGTTTATAATTTAAAAGGTATACTTGCCAGCAAAAGATTGAGTTAATAAAATTAAATGAAAAGTATTAAGACCCCTTGTCATTCATAGTATTATATACTTCTTAATTTTACAAAGACTTTTTTCCTATCATATTTTTAAGTTTTTGAAGTTGATAATCTGGAAAACTGCTGCCTGGGATCAACTATCCATTCTTGACTCTTGGAATAGGAATTGAAGTCGAATAAAACAGCCTTACAGCACCCTCTTGTGACATACAGTAATATGGAAAACAGAACAATTACTAACTGAACGCAACATCCCCCCTTTACTTATGTATTCTTCTTCCTGCAGCAGCACTGTAATCTATAAAAGACACGCCTTACCTGAAACATTTATTCCTATAAGGTCACTACACCCCAGAAAAAACAATAATGTAAGTTCAACAAAAAACATTGTGCTTGTGCCTTCCTGTAAGTGCACAACCTTTTCACTATGAACTGCCTGTTTTGCTTCCAACAGAAATCAATTACAATTAGAAATGTTCCATTCACTGAGGACCACAGTAAGAGGATCTATGAACAACTGTTATATATTTTACACTGAATCTATCTTTTCCTTTAAGGTATCTCTTTCTAACCAGAAAATCACGGTCAGAACATGCATTTCATTTCTTTGTTTAATTCTGTGAAGTTCCATAGTCCTTGAGCCGATGATGGTTTGTGTGCCCTGGCTGCACAGCTTCCAGTTCCTTAGGCCATTCCAAGCTCAACTGTTCTTTCAGGACCAGTCTTTGGCAGGGCTGGAAATTTGGGAAGTCCACTGGGTACTGAGGACAAATGGGCAGCATGCCATGCTTTCCCGTCAGCCAGGATGGGTCTCGATGGGTGCAGAGAATTTCTGATGCCCTTTTTGCACATGCGCTGGTTTCCACAGCCGCACTCTGTGCCCTTCTCTGAATGAGGGAGTGCGAGCTCCCTGTCTTGCATCACAGTACTGTTTCATGTGAGATTGGCAAAGAGACACCCAGCAATGCACTTTATTATCATGTCACTTAATTATCACTTATGCCCCTTCAGTATCAGGCCAAGTACAAACACTACACAAGCAGAGTATTCTGTGGGGAAAGATTAATGTCCTCAACTGCTGAGAGCAGCGTGCTGGTGATGCTCTGTGCTCATTACATCTGTGAGTTCATTACTCTCTGTAGTGCTTTTCAATGCTGCATTGAGCAGTTGCCAGGATGTTATGCTGCCTCTGAGGATAACTGTTTGTTTTGAAGTAGAATAATTCAGAATAATTCAGAAGATGGATACAGATTTTCTCTTATTAACAAGACACTGGCTCACTCATAATTGTCCAATAAAAGGTAAGGAGCATTCCTATTGAACAATCATGACTTCTAGCTTAAGTTAACTCCGCTAACTGAGAAATCCTGCTTAGTGGAACACCTCCCAGGTCAGAAGAGAACAACTACAACAACCAAGAGTCACTACCTGGCTTCTGGTTATTGTGCATTAGCTCACAGCTCAGACTGGGAGTCATTTCATAATGAATCGACTCCTCAAGTCCAAGCCTTGCAGTGGACTGCAAAGCATCCAGGGACACTGCGCAGCACGTTAAAGGACAGCTCTTATGGAGTGACCACTAAACGTAAAAGTGGAAAAATAAATCATTTAAAAAATGTTAAATGAATAGTTAAGGAAGATGTAGCATTTGATTATGTCCATGCATTTTATAATCTATTCAGTACAGGATCATAGGGGAGTCACAATAGGACATACTGTAAGGAAGGGGAATATTCTGCCAAGAAGGTCAGTGCATCATAGGACTCACTGACAGACACAGACACACACAGGCACAAGGAAACAAGCAGCAGAACATGCATATTACATGCAGAGCCAACAAGTCTGTAGGACCTAAGAACAAACTTAGATTTGGGTTTAAAGTGTTCTATCTGGGATTTTCTTGCTGTTGGTACTACAGCCAGACACACAACAGTCTGTAGTCATGATCCTCGTTCCCCAGTAAAATAGTCTTATTTTCTTTCATGCGTACTTTGACAAAGACATCAGCTTAATACAATGCACAAGGCTCACAAGTTGAAACTTCAAGAATAGGCACAGACCATGACATCACCTTAAAACCAGCTTGGAAGGTGATGAAATTGTAACCTGGCTGTCTTCATCGCCTGATTTAATCCCCATCATTAACTATGGGGCCTTAATGTAGCATAAGATTAACCACGATCACAAACATTACACTTCTCAGAGCGGCGTCTAGGAGGTTGTCCTAGTTGCTTGTGTGTGTGTGTGTGTGTGTGTGTGTGAACTGATACCAGGCTCATGATGGTCATTGACAAGAAAGGGCATTAAACTTGGCAAAAGGGACCGCAAAGAATGGCAGATTGTTATTCTTTATATAAATTCAATAACTAACTAAGTCTTCTTTTATTATTGCTTCTCTTAATAGAAAAGAGAGAAAAATCCATCAGTTTCTTTTGTTTTCATTTGTAACTAATTTTCTCTAAAAAAGAATTTACTTTTAGCAAGACAAAACTTCTGAATTCATTTTCTCAGTCTGTCAGTTTGCACGCACACACACACACACACACACACACACACAGTCAAATGCATTCATAAATGTATATATATAGTCAGGAGTGGTACTTTCACCACGATATGTCACCCATGTGCACTGTCTTCGAGTAGTGAACCAGTTTTCAATACAATGGTTAAAAAGGCTGTTACGATCCTCAGTCTAGGGTTGAGGACCGCCAGAAAGGTAAAGGGAAAGGAGAGGGGAAAACGAGACAACCAGGGTATGGGAAAAGGGAACACGGGACACAAAGGGATCTATTTTTGTATTTTTTTTATGTTTATTCACAAAGACTTTCACACACAATAGGGCAACAGACTTCGGGAGTGACACCGCCAAAACAATAAACAAAACACCACTAACGAACACGTCCCAAACTAAGCTAACTCTAAACGAAAAGAAAATGACACAGACTAATCCTAACTCCCTAACCAAAACACAGAATAAGCAACACGTACGCAAAACAAAACAGCCGTCACTCCCTACGCACTTAACAGAAACCAACATACAGAACACCAAAGCTGAAACACAGTATCCGAGGGGCGAAGCAAGAGAGGAGTCAGGAGGAAGGCAAGAGATCACAAACCAGAAAGCAGTCAAAACCAAAGGCAAAGGTACAGAGGGATAAGGTAAGAGACGAAAACCAGAAAACCAAAACTGTCATACACGATCAATCAAAAGAACACAAGCAAACCAATAACGCAACAACCAACTGTGAGCAGAGCTGCCGCTACTCTCCCGCCACGGCCTTTTAAATCATAAATGCGGAAGTGGCGTATAGCTCGGGGCGT
The DNA here is from genome assembly GCF_023856365.1 of Brienomyrus brachyistius. Taxonomy (NCBI): domain Eukaryota; kingdom Metazoa; phylum Chordata; class Actinopteri; order Osteoglossiformes; family Mormyridae; genus Brienomyrus; species Brienomyrus brachyistius. The sequence continues at coordinate 39,351 of NW_026042450.1, forward strand.
GGCCAGGTCCGGGAGGCGGAGACGAAGGCAGCCGGACAACGATCAGGACAATCCCCCCCCAAACCTTACGGTACGTAACAAGGCTCAAACCTTCAGTGCCTCGTTGTGCCATCTCTACCAGTGTTTTTTTCAACAGGGAAAATACAACTTGTATGCTGGCCTTAGAAGCACAACTTCAAAGAATAGCTGCCATGCTTCTGTCTAGCATGGCAGAGGGAGTAAAATGGTATGGGACTGCATTGGTGCTGGTAAGGTGGGTGATTTACACAGAGTACAAGGTGCAATGAACCAGCAAGGTTACCGCTCTGTTTTACAACTCATGCCACCCCCTGTGGTCAGCACTTCTATCAAGCAGCAAGGCTGATTCAAAGCACACTGGTGAAAGATGAGGAATCCAGAGAACTGTCCTGCTTGACTGGCCTACAGAATCATCACATCTCCAGCCTATCAAGCTCATGTGAGACCAGCTTCACCGTGAGGTCAGAGAAAATACCAAGCCAGTCCCACCTCTGGGAATAGCAGGATTGAAATTTCCCCTAATATTGTCATAAACGGACAGCTCTAATGGCAAAGGACTGCAAAGCTGTAATTGCTGCAAATATAGTTTTCATACAGTTTGATTAATTGAAAATGAAGATGAAACTTATTGCAATATTTATTATATCACAAAGCAGAAGGCAGCAGGGAAAAGTAAAAAAGAATCACCCCAGATGGGACTTAAAACCACGATATCCAGCTCAGAAAGTCAGGGCCGTGGGCATTTGGCCAGTGGGGCAACCGGCAGACCTGAGCTTATGACCGGGACACTTGACTCACAATGGAAGCTCAGCAAATTATAAGCAAGCCTGCAAAAGTGACATGAATGGATCTGTGTAATCTATGGTAAAATGCATCTTGGGGCTGAGACATTAACACTCACAGTCCATGAGAAGATGACATCCATCACTGGATCTCACTCAAATGCGCTCATCGAGTTTCCGCTATGCCTTTGGCATTTAATGTTTGTACTTAGCTATAGAGTGGCAGGAACACAAATGAATGGGAAGTTTTTTTTAAAAAAAATGCATTACAGCAATACGTCACACATGACTATGTAAGGGAATAGATGAAACCCTGCATACATCACTATACCGGTGCAATTCAGTACGAAGTGCACTGACATGATTCATATGATTTCTGGTTTGTTTGGAAAATTTAGGTCCACCATAAGCTATGTGTTTTATTTATGATGCACATTGATGAAACTATTTGGCTGACACAATATCAAACTTATTTTATAATTTTAAAGGTTTAAATACAATTCTGGGTGTTGGACATCCTGTCAGCCTTCCCCTCAAGAGAGAGTAAACGATTGCAGGGCATTACAAAGGTCCAGAATGGATTTTTCATTTACAGATGTCTTCTTTGCCTCTCGTGACCAGTATCTCACTCCGGACCAGTGGTGGATCTCGTACTCAGGCACAGAGAATGGGTCCTTCCGCCCCGTGGATTTCCTCATCCCCTCAGCCACTGATTCCCTCCAAGCTGATGGGGTAACTATGGTTGGCAGAGCTGGGGTTTGCTGTTCACTGTCATCCGCTTGACGTTGATGGACCACTTGCTGAGGCTGAGGATGGTGATCTTTACGTATCCTCACTGTTAGGCCTCTGCACACCCATTTCTTTTGCTGACCTGTTGCACAGAAACATTTCATAGTAAACTGTAACATGACTACAGCAATTATTTCAATGTTGTTCAGTCAGTGAGAATCATTTACATAGTAGGGAGCAGATAAGCAAGAAGGGAGGTGGTGCTGCAGAATATGTAAAAGAAAACTTGCAGGCAAGGGAGCTCACTGATAAAAATATAGCTAGAGAAGCTACAGCGCCCTCCACAATTATTGGCAGCCCTTGTAAATATTTGTGTTAGGTTGAAGAAACAGTTGTTAATCATTTCTGTATGATCAGCAATGAGTGTAAATATATATGTATACGTTATTTCTTATCTTCTAGCCACATACTCTTAGCTATTGTACTCTAAGTAGGTGGTTAACAGCTGCCTACTTAGATAAGAATCTCACTTCCCTCTCTTGCGCCCCCCATTGACTATAAATAAAGAAGCCAAGGGGAACCACCCTTTGTAACACATTCTGCTGTAGTTTGCATTGCAGAGAGTGTGGGTACCCTTGCAAGTAAAACTGTAACCTGTGTGTGTCTCATAAATGTGGAGTTGGGGTGGAAACGCCGGGCGCTTTCCCCAACACCTCCAGACCTCTGAAGGTTTGCTGTACTATCTGCCATGTAATGAGCCTCCGTCAACCGTTCATGTATTTCCCTACAGTTTTGGAGATGCTGTGACCGAATCATCAAGCCATCACAACTTGGCCCTTGTCACTCAAATCTTTAGGCTTGTCCACTTTTCTGCATCCCAGTATATCCTACACATTGTTTATTTGCTGCCTAATAGGTCCCACCTACTAGCAGGTGCCACTATTACCAGGTAATCAATATTATTCACCTGTTAGTGGGCGCAGTGTTTGACAAATATAGTTTAAAATATCAGTCATTTAACCTAATTCCGAAATATTAAATGTGGAATGGAAATAATGGAAGCTATTGCTTATGTGGAGTGAACTGAACTTAATTTTGAACAATGTTTCAAATTGCTACATACCTGAAATGTTTGTGGTTTCTTGTAGAAAGAACAGAAGCACTTGAGGTTTGCCTCCAGGACATCACACCTCCTATTAAGCACCTTTACAAAGTAAGTAATTTCCTTGAAATATCATCAAAATATTTTTTTTCTGGACAGCTCTAAGACTGGGTTTCCGTGGGACATTATTAGGATTAGAAGTAATTAAACCAATTTGGTCTTACATAGCATTAAAAATGGTTTAATTGACAAACAACGCCTTAAATGGCTTTAAAAAGCATGACGTTTTATTGTCATGTACGTTAAACATTTAATATACACACAGGACCAGTTGGCTAAATTCTCCAACCTGTGATTGGCTGGTTTGTGATGCTTGTGGATATCACTGTGCTCTCAGAATGGAGTCACAAATATACCAGTGTAAAATATACGGTGTTAAGGGGGAATTTGCTTCTGGGTTAATTAGTGACAATTGCAAATGTTTTGTGTTGATTCTTCAGCTTCATATACAGATTCGCAGATTCATAATTACCACAGAAGGGGAAGTAAAGTCTGTTCTATTTAAAAGCCAGACATGTTAAATTACTGCAGGGCACATTAACCTGTCCACAGTGCCTGTTGTATGAGAGCATCATGATTATTAATAATATACACTGTATTTCAAAAGGACCTGTGGGATTAAAACTGAGGGTTATTAAGACACACCTTGCTTATACCTCTATACCACTGTGAGTCCAAGTCCTCACCCAGCATTTACTGACACAGGTTAATGTAAAGAAACATCAGCACATTTTAACATGGCCACGATTCCATCTTTAGCAAATACCTTATATATATAACATAATATGGATTTGCAGACACCCTCAAAAACCCTGTAATAACAAGAATAAGGCTATATGAACTCTTTCACTGGCTGGTTTGTTTTTTATCTCATACATCTTACTGACTGATCCGAATGTCAATACATTTTGATGTACAAGTTGTAGTAACTGCATGTTTGAAGAAGCTCCATCCTACTAATATTTTCTTCTTTACCATTATAGGCAGGAGAAAGAGTGAAATGGAGGAAAAAATACATAGATGGGTCAAGTAAGCAGCAGGAGCAAAGAGCAGAAGAGGAAACAGGAAAGAAGGGAGAGGAAAAGAGAGAGAGAGGAGAGAAGACCGATGAGGAGGGAAAAGCAGTGGAAGAAGGAAGCAACAAATGTAAAGGAGGAAGAGGCTATGAAGACGGAGCTTATAGCCCAGCGAAGGCTTTCCAAGCCCAAGGGGGCAAGCGGCCGGTAAAAGGAAGGAAGCAACAAACGTAAAGGAGGAAGAGGCTATGAAGACGGAACTTATAGCCCAGCGAAGGCTTTCCAAGCCCAAGGGGGCAAGCGGCCGGTAAAAGGAAGGAAGCAACAAACGTAAAGGAGGAAGAGGCTATGAAGACGGAACTTATAGCCCAGCGAAGGCTTTCCAAGCGCAAGGGGACAAGCGGCCGGTAAAAGGAAGGAAGCAACAAACGTAAAGGAGGAAGAGGCTATGAAGACGGAGCTTATAGCCCAGCGAAGGCTTTCCAAGCGCAAGGGGACAAGCGGCCGGTAAAAGGAAGGAAGCAACAAACGTAAAGGAGGAAGAGGCTATGAAGACGGAACTTATAGCCCAGCGAAGGCTTTCCAAGCCCAAGGGGGCAAGCGGCCGGTAAAAGGAAGGAAGCTTTTCTCATTGTAATTCATTCATGCATGATAATAAAACAATACGTTTGTCATACTGGTTTGTGATTTATTATGCTTTATTTTTACATAAACATTTGAGCACACAATTAAAATTAAGTGGCGATATAAGGATATTTTAAGTGCTTAAGAACTTAAAACAGTCTTAAATAATCACTTAATTAATAAAAATTAATAGGTGAAATAAAGAATTTTAATGGTTTGTGGACCCCTATAATAATATTAAACTCCCTTTATTAGAATTGAGGACAGATGTAAGTAATTTTAAGTAGTAATGGAACCTTGCAATACTCTTAAACTGCCCCTTAATTAATCAGAATTAAAGGGCAATGTTATGTAATTACAGACCTTGAAACAATCTTAAATTGCCCCTTAATTTATAAAAAAGGGGTGAAATAAGGATTTTTTGAGAGTAAATTTAAGAGGCAAATTTGAAAAAGTAAGGAGGAAATTCAGTAGTTTTACCCCTTAATTGGCCTTAATCATTGCACCTTTTCCCTTAATTTCACATATAGCAATAATTAAGGACAAAATTAACGTAATTTTAATTTTAAAAATTAAGGGGTTTGATTTCGTAGTGTAAGTACGTAGTGTAAGATATAGTAAAACACTTACTAACTGGTAATGCACGTTAGCATTACGTTAAATGACCACTTTACCTGCTACTTACCAGTTTTGTCGCTTACCGTTTTTCAGAAACACACCGGAGTTAAACTTACGCCGCGTTATTTACCGGCACTTCTAACACCATTTGCGGCCATTAACTCATAGGTGGCAGTAACACTGAAATGACTCTTTCTGCGTCAAAATAAGGTAATACTGTGATTTTGATACTTTATCATTTCCTTTAACTTAACCGTATCTTTTCCTCCGTCTCTGCTTATTGATATTTAGGAGAGTATCAGATATAAATTAACGATGCAAAATTATCAAACCACAGACACGACACTGAAGAGATGACAAAGACACAGTTTGAAAAGTAAGTATATGTTTTATTGTAAAGCTCTTATCTTATTTTAACTTAGCCTATCATATGATATTTTAACTTATTGTCTATCTTATTGTATTTTAACTTATCATATGTTAACTTAGCCTATCTCATCCTATCCTATCTGACATCTATAATAACACTTAAACAGTATCTCTATTATCCTTCCTACCCCGGCCATAACCCACAAGTCCGTCAGGAACAATGTCTCTGTCCTTCCTCCGTCCCTGGCCATAACCCATAAGTCCACGTATTCTTGTCTGGAGTTGCTGCTCCGCCGATCGCTGACGCTGCCCCTGGCCTCTCTCTGCTCGCAGGGCGCAGGAGCCGTTGCTGTCTGTCCGATGGAGGAACTTCAGCTGGGGCCTCTTCCTGGTCGCTCCTGCTTCCTCCAGGGGGGGTGGCCTGTCCCTCGCGCTCCATGGACGACTCCTCTGGCCACGGAAACTTTCTTCGGTTCCAGTCTGGGACAGCCGATTGTTAAAACAAGGAAAGATGATTGATATAACACATTTTAAGCTGGAATGAAAGTGTTCTAATAAGGTCTCTTAAGCCAGTGCTTTACCTTCGGTATGTAAGACACCCTCCATGTCGATCCGGGCTTGTCCGTGTCATCCTTCTTAATGATCTTCACCATCTCCACGCTCTCGCCGATGTTCTTCTCCAGTGCCTCGTTTTTTAGGGAAAAAGTTCCCCCTTCCTTAGGTGTTATTTTAACTTTGATTTTAATTTTAATTTTAATCTTAACAACTTTAATTTTTTGCTTGTCCATTTTTTTAAATGCTGTGAGTTTTCCAAATGCAAACTGTCTCTCAGATGATCGTAAGAAGTTTGAGAAGATAAGTACATGTGATTCAAAAGTAACCAAGCTGTTGTCACGGACGCCTATTCGTACCATAACATACGATGCGATCCTCTGCAGCTCGTCGGTGACTTTCGGCCGCGTTCGGCTGCGACTGACCGGTCGTAGGTCCGATTCGGCTGTAAGCAGGTTGCCAACTCTGACGCATCTGGCGCGAGACTCGGGCTTTCAGACTCAAACGCACACAGCAATAAATCTTATGGAGAATCTCTATTAATCCATTTAAAACCTAAAACTGGCTACATCAAAAGTGTTTGGGCAGTTTGCAAATCCTGAAGACTATTTACAAGGTAACAAAACCGTTATATAAATGTGAATACGTATGTAGACTTGTCTCGAATTGAAAATCTCACGCCAACCAGCTGACCAAAGTTGGCAACCCTGCGTAAATCGACCCTTTATTTTATATGCAAACATGATCATATGCAGGGGGCACATACCTGGTGTGAAAGTACTTATTCGCCGTTTAAACCGATACGCGCGGTAATGTTTTGTAGCAGCGCAAATACGTGTTTATTTTATGTACATTCGCAATGTTATGACAAGAAACCATTGTACATTTTAGCCTTCATGCCGCAGACGAAATTAGCCACATAAATGTTAAGATGCAGGGTAATTTCTTTTCATAACAACGTGAATGCACATAAAATAAATGGTACGCATTTGCGCTGCTACAACAAGGAGTTGCCGCGAGTGTACAGGGAATGCGTACTTGCGCACCATGCAGTTATGTGATCCTGATCATATGTATAGTATATTGTACAATAAATGCTATGACATTTAAGTTGTATTGTTGGATCTTTTTTAATCATAATTTTCTTCGTTCATTCCTGCCGACAGTTGGGGCAGAGACTGTCATATGCTCTGGGTAACACTCACAGCCAGACGCGGCCTAACAGTAAAACATTTAGAAATGTGACAAAAGGTCTTCTGTTTGTCCATTTATTCCTACATAGAGTTTTAATCCCGTTTACATGAAAAGCTGTACTTTTTGTGTCCCTGACTATTCCAAATTTCTTTTTGCAGCAAACTGACAAACCGAATAAGCCCAGGACACTGGAAAATACTTGAAAAACATGGTAAAGTGGATTTCAGCATTTTCTGTCGTCACATTTGTATTAGAATTGTAACAAATGTCTTCGTTAGTACTATATTGTATTTCGCAATATGTTCCTTGACAGATTGGTTCTGTGGACTGTGGTGTGTTCATGTTGATTGTTGTCACGTCACGGATCGGGGAAGCAGGAGCAGGAAGACGGAGAATCGGGAAACAAAGGATTTATTGGGGAAACCAGCTAGGAACACGGAACAATAGAAGTAGCGACTTAAATGACATGATTGGGGAAACATATTTTGAAGCGGAGTTAAATACATAGGACTAATGAAAACAACTGGAAACAGCGAATGACATCGGGGTTCCACACGAGGTTAACGAGGGGGCGTGGCACACGGGAGGAGCGGACAAGCGGCGCATGACAATTGTAAGACAGACCACCTTGAATTGTTGGACTTTTAATACAGAGAATGTATTGAAGTATTCCCCCCTCCCCTCCCTTTTATCAGTATGCACTCTGCATGGCCTTGATGTGTCTTGAGTATTACAGAATGCACCATGAACTGTCTATATTATATGTCTATATTATATTTTTATTTATGTCATAATATGTGAATTTGATCTGTTGTTTTTCAGTGAGTTGCAGGGATTTGACAAAAGCATCCTTTTAGAAATGCGTGAGGAAGTAAGTTCTTTTCTTTTTGACAAGTAGTGTATCTGTCAGGTCACACAACAGAGAAATTAAATATTTTATTTCACTCCTCAGGGTCAAGACTCTGGTCTCCAGCTCACCGCTCTTTCTTACATTTCCATGGCCATTTTGTCCGATAGTATTATTGGATTTTTCTATGCTATATATATATTTTTTATGTTTAGTTATTCTGTGCTCCATAATTATAAATAATAGTTTATTTTCCTTGTGACGTGTCTGTGCTTAATAGTATTAAATAAGAGTTTAAACAACTACAGTTTCCTCAGTAATGTATTTCATGAACTGATACTTCCCCAACAAAACCCATGCATGCATTCAAGTCTCTGTCATGGTTTGTACATAATATTTGCAACAACCATTATGAAATTTTTGCAGAATATGTACTACAAGCCTCTCCAGTTGCAGCCACACCCATATCCAAACTCACATATAAGGTATATTTGTATATGTGTGTTTCCAAGGTACCAACATTCCTACAGAACCATGTTACATAATATATCCAAATATAGGGAATTTCAGCGTGAGTCCTGATGCATTATGCATACTGCTTTCAAATCTGTGATCAAAGCACTGACTGCAAAAAACATGGAGACCATAACGTCTCTAAAAGGTGAAAACTCTACATGTCAAGCGCCCCCTACTGGCTAGCTGCAGTACCATTATTAGCACCACCCATCCCCATGTGTTTCAGTGGTAAGAGGCGATTTTCCACATCACTTTCATGTCTTTCCATCCACATAATGACAAACCTTTTGTAAACCCCACAAAGACATGGGGGGAAACCGGAGTACTCAGAGGAAACCCCACGACGACATGGGGGGAAACCGGAGTACTCAGAGGAAACCCCACAGCGACATGGGGGGAAACCGGAGTACTCAGAGGAAACCCCACGACGACATGGGGGGAAACCGGAGTACTCAGAGGAAACCCCACGACGACATGGGGGGAAACCGGAGTACTCAGAGGAAACCCCACGACGACATGGGGGGAAACCGGAGTACTCAGAGGAAACCCCACGACGACATGGGGGGAAACCGGAGTACTCAGAGGAAACCCCACGACGACATGGGGGGAAACCGGAGTACTCAGAGGAAACCCCACGACGACATGGGGGGAAACCGGAGTACTCAGAGGAAACCCCACAGCGACATGGGGGGAAACCGGAGTACTCAGAGGAAACCCCACGACGACATGGGGGGAAACCGGAGTACTCAGAGGAAACCCCACGACGACATGGGGGGAAACCGGAGTACTCAGAGGAAACCCCACAGCGACATGGGGGGAAACCGGAGTACTCAGAGGAAACCCCACGACGACATGGGGGGAAACCGGAGTACTCAGAGGAAACCCCACAGCGACATGGGGGGAACGTGCAAACTCCACACACATGGAGCCATGAAGACTGTGAGGCAGCAGTGATAACCACAGCACCACCATGCAGGCCCTCAAAAGTGAATCGCTTCAGGAAATGTTTAAACAGACTCTCTACCAGCAGTCATACACATGAGTTCGCACCGCTGACAGGTGACCAGGGGAGGAAGCATAATGCCTCAGCATGCAGTGCTGGGGGGCTGCAGAGCAGCTACATAAATAAATCATCCATTCTTATTATTGTTAAAAACAATCCACTGCCAGTTCTGACAGTTAAAATGTGTCAAGGTTTTTAATGATTTGACTCCCTTAATAGAAATATTTTGTTACCCACCTCCATATAATAGTAATAGAATTTCTCTGATGTAGTTCGTAGTGTATTGCTAGAAGACACTGCAAATAATTTCATCTCAAACTTTTCTCTTTTTTATTCCCTCATATTAACTGGGGAGTCAGAGTGCAGAAATACTAGCATTCAGATCTTTGGAATGGTTCCTGTATCCCACTGGGTCGCGGGGGGTCCGGGGCCTATCCCGGAAGCAATGGGCACGAGGCAGGGAACAACCCAGGATGGGGGGCCAGCCCATCGCAGGGCACACTCACACACCATTCACTCACACATGCACACCTATGGGCAATTTAGCAAGTCCAATTAGGCTCAGAATGTATTTGAACTGTGGGAGGAAACCGGAGTACCTGGAGGAAACCCCACGACGACATGGGGAAAACATGCAAACTCCACACACACGTAACCCAGGTGGAGACTCGAACCCGGGTCCCAGAGGTGTGAGGCAACAGTGCTGACCACTGCACCACCATGCCGCCCCCCCTAGGTCAATCCATTCAACAGTTATTAGCCACAAGGCATGTTTACTTATTGCAACACCACCTAGTGGTGGAATGACACTCTTTTTGTTCTTATTCCTCAGAATTGGCCCCAAGTCCAGTCACCAAATCAATTTTAACCAATCAAAGTTTTGTTGAGATATGGCCACACATCCTGTTCAGTGGCTTTGTCATCAAATTCATTGGATGATAGTGGCCATAGCATCTGACTTTTAGTAACTTTTGGTCACAATCCCTTCTAGATGATGCACCCCAAATTTGATGATGATTTGATCAACAGCTTAGGTTTCCAAAAAACATTTTTTCAGAAAAATTCAAAATGACAATATGACAGACTTAATTAATGAGTGCAATCGAAGTTAGACAAGCCATGGCTTTAAACACACCAAAGATCATAATCCCAGGTTTAAGAATTCAGAATTTACATGCAGAAACATATCTTGAAATTTGACCTGATGGTGTTGGTACAGGAATGAATGGATTAAACCCAAATTTGGTGAGCCAGTATTTTGGATGGGCCTCTGTCAGGGTGCCAAATTACAAAGTAGAAGATTGGACAAAATTTTTGGCCTGTGCAAAATAAGTAGGTTTTCTGAAAAATTCAGAATGACAGAAAATCCAATAAAGAAATTAACGGCAATGGATGAATTTGAATGGGGATGAGCAAAGGATTCAGAGGAATGAAAGATCACAAATCTAGGCCAAGGGGTGTTAACATACTTCATATATCAAGTATAATACCCGTAAGAAATGAGTTTATTATAAGAACGTCCGCTAAAGTCAGCTAAAACTGCTTAATTTCATTCTTTTTAGCTTTGCTCTGACTTTAGCTGAGTATTTTGTTCACCCTGGTGCTTGTTGGTAATACCCCAGTGAGTACAGTGCACACCCCCTCCCCCAAACAGATTCTTCCCCAAAAAATGCGCCAACTTCCTTCACGAGGGAAAGATTTGGGATCCATTTAGCCTTTATTTATTTTTAATAGAGTATAAACGACTGACATATTTTAATTAATTACTTACATTCAGTGCTGTGTGTGGTTGTGGATTGACTTTAATAGGAAGGAGTGTCTGCAGGTTTTCTGCCACACACAGGTACCAGCCCGTGTCCTTCCTCTCCAGTCGCCTCATTGTGACGCTGAGCACTTTATTAACTCTTTCATCACTGACCTCCACAGGCCTCCCATCCAAACTCCCAGAATTCCCTACCCAGGAGCCCCTGCCCATCCTACACCACATCATGTCAATGTAAATGTCAGTATAGTGACACTGAATACTGACAGTGTCTCCTTTCATAGGCGTCACCTCCTGTTTGTCCACAAGCTGCCCTGGAGATCCTGAAGACACAAATCAGAAACAAAGGAAGCACTAACGTTTGCATAACAATAAGATATTCTCACTATGATTATGAACCAGTAACAAGATGTTTATATCGTCTTTCCGTACATTTTATGCATATCTATAGCTAAGCTATGACATTTGTCATATTACTTATCATACTTAACACGGGGGCAGCATGGTGGCACAGTGGTTTGCCCTGCTGCCTTACAGCAAGAAGGTCCTGTGTTCAATCCCAAGTCCTTTCTGCGTGGAGTTTGCACGCTCTCCCTCTGTTTGTCTGAGTTTTCACCAAGCGCTGTAGTTTCCTCCCACGGTCCAAAAGCATTCAAGAGGGGTTGAATGGTGAGTCTAAATTGGTCCTGTAGTTGTGTGTGCACCCTGTGGTGTGTTGGTGATTCCCCAGGGTTGGTTCCCACTTGTGCCCAGTGTTCTTGGGATAGGTTCCAGTCCCCAGGCAACCCCAGTTGGAATTAAGTGGCTTCAGAAAATGGATGGATGGATACTTAACCCCCTGTAGAAGCCCATGTAAACTGATATGGTTACTTTTTCCACGCTACATTTATCATATTGGGAAAAATTTAAATGCATAGCAATGCGGCCCTTCTACCTTCGACGAGCTAAAAGGTGTGGCACAAGTCCCCTTATCCTCAGGACACTTTATAACTGTGTCATCAAGAGCATCCTAACTGGATGCGTCGCCGGCTGGTATGATAGCCACACCACCTACCCCAGCAGAGCTCTGCAAGAAGTAGCACGGTGTGGGGAATATCATTATGAGATGAGCTTCCTGTCAGGGTCAGCTCCTGTTGTCCCAGTCTTGCATCCATAGCTTCTGGCTTTGACCTTGAATAGGATAAGTGCTACAGCCAATGGATGGATATTCCATACTTACATGCACTTCACACATTAATGTCAAATGAGAGTATAATTTTCTTTACATGCATTGTTAAGTATTAACATGGTCTATATGAGTAATTATGTAACTAATATTTAATAAATTTAAAGAATATATACCATGCAGTGCTGGCCTCCCATCTGCAGGGTAGGCCACACGAATCCCAGCCATAGTCTGTGCCTATGTGTATAGACTTTGCATGTCCTGAATATGTCACATTAGACATGGATTGATATCAAGCTTGGTACTTCATGATTAAAGCTAAATCAATAACGTAAAACATTCCCATTTAAATATTCAATTGCTTGGAAAAAGGCCTATTTACCAATTAAACCAGTAGCAATAGCACATAAATCCATTAAATACACAGATTACGTTTAATTTGGTCTCAGATATTACAAAACTTCATGAATAATACACTGACATTAGGTCTATATATTTGTGTGTTTTTTTCCCCATTAGCCTAGCCTACTTTTTGTCTCTGGGGAAAAGGATACGAATGAACTCGCATGTCCGCTAAACATGACTTTATACACAAACACGGAATGTAGTGTCCAGTGTTCAAACTCATTGATTTCAGGTCATTTTCACCTGTTGAAATGATTGAAGACAACAAAAAGATCATTTAAAGCATAAATGCATTTATTTTCTAATTAGATGTCAGCAAAACATTAAACATTTGTATGTAGTAATTGCAAGAAAACAAAAAGAAAACAAAATGTACCATTTTAAGTTTCTGGTACTGTGACATAACACTGATATCAGCGCATTTAACAACGTTACACATGACAGGTTAAACTATTCCTTCTAAGCTAGGAATCCTAAACTCAGTACGTCCAAACAAAAGCAAAAACATAAATACTGTCACAGGTCCAGGGCGGATTGAGAGCGACAGCGTGTCATGGAGCAAGCAGAAACAGAGAGTGGACGACTCACTCAGGGATTCAAAGGAGGAAAGGGGAAAAACACTAGAGACACTAATAAAAACAAAAGCAGACCACGAGGGGTCAAAAACAAGACAAGGAACAACAGTAATCAAATAAGAAATCGGTCGGTGGGTCACAAGCTTTTTTTTTTTTTTTTTTCCCTCCACCACCCCCCCTCTGCGGAGGACCACTTTATTGTGCCCGAGATGTTATTTCAGGTGGAGTCTAGGACCCAACCTGACACGTGTGTATAGACAAACAGGCACACACATATACAAGCATACGTTCCCACCCTCATGCAGACATAAACAAATATTTACACATTCACCCAACATTTAGACACACAGAAATGAACGCTGTACACATACTCTCACTCCCCATGTATACTCTATGTGGACCCCTATTTTTCCTCTGGGGAGGAGACCAGAAGATCACCCCGGACCCCGCAGTAGCCGAGAAGCCCACCAGCCCAGACCCCGACCAGACGGCCAGCTCTTCCTCTCAGCCCCAAATGGCGAACAGGGAACGGGGGTGTGAAAAGACCCCATGCCCCCCTTCGCCCGCTCAGATGTGGTGTTGGTGTGTGTTGTTCTAAAGTGCTTTTAAAACAGGTGAAGGGCATGGCACTAACCACCCCCTGCCGACCAACAGCTGGTGTTAGCTCGGCCTCTCCCCAGAGCCCTCAATGTCTATGTGTGATTAAAATTGAGATGTGGGCCCTGGCACCAGAGGTAAGGCTGAATGAACAGACCGCCCTCTGGATGCCATTCTGTGTGCCCATCCCCAACGCCCTAAATGTATGTGTCATGAGAGAGTAAGTAATGAGAGTGTCTACGTTGTAGTGTATGAATGAGGTACAGGTGGTCGCGAGGGGACAGAGGAGGAATACCTACCCTGCATCCCAGCAACGCACCTACACCTCAAAGCCCTACATGTGTGGTGGTGTGATGGAGCGGGAGGAGGGAAGCATTTAGGGATGGGGAGGAAAGGAATGGGGGGGGGCAAAATACCTCCCCCCCAAGGCAGCAGCACCACCGGGCCCCACAGAGCCCAAGGCGCCCCACCGGACCCCACTACAAAGGAAAAGCTACCCCCGCCCCAGCATTCAGTCAACTCCCAGACTGCACAAGACAAAAGACATCCAAAGACATTGTACCTCTCTGAAAGGTAGAAACGTTTCACCGCTCGTCCAAGCAGCTTTGCATGTGCTTCAACAGAGGTAGAGGCATTAGGCACGACCTGTCTCCAATTTAACCTGCGGCCCTCTCATCATTTGCCAAAACAAAAATTATTCCCAGGAAAAAAACAGACCCAATTCACACCTCCACCAGGTGGACCACCCTTAACGACCCACTCTATTGGAGTAGGAGGGACTGGTTACATCTACCCGCAACTCCCCCCCCCCCCCACTTTGTTTCACTCAACGAGCCCCCTTAGACTACTTACCCAGGAGGATAAATATGTGGACACTTACTACCTCCCTCAGTCTGAAGAAGCTGCTTGGATGAGCAGCGAAACGTTTCTAACTTTCAGAGACAAGTCCAGTTGCCACGAGTCAACCACCAGAGAGTATGGTCTAAGGTTGCCTGGTCCTTCTGTTCCTCTGTGGCGAAGGGTACCTTAAGGGTACCTTCACCACATTGCCATTTGACACTGACACCTTCACATTGCCTGCTTCTAAATCGCCAATGATCAGTTCTTCCAATAATAATTTGTCCACCTTAGTTTCAACAATATCCAAATTTATAGCATTCAGCTGGATTTCACTGTTTATAACTTCTACTGCCACATCCACAATTTCCAATTCAAATGCTTTTTCAAAAGCCTTTTCTCTAGTCTCCTCCACTTTGACTTCTCCAATTTGTACTTGTACAATTTCAAAATTAAATTTACTTTGATCTAAATATTCGAGATCAAACTGGCAGAGGTCTACCAGCACAGCTCCTATCTCCAGACTGTCTCGATGGTTGTCTACAGGCTTTATGGAGATTGTCCTGTTATTTATCACAAAAGCCTCCAACCCATGTACATCTATCCCCTTATCCCTCCCAAGCTGGCTAGTGGGTGGAGTTACTTGGGAGCACTCCTCTTCATCACCCCAGCAGATGATCTCTTCCCACTTGTCCCAGGCTGCCCAATAAGCATCATCCGTCCAGCTAACTGCCTTGGCAATTCGCCTTCGGGAATGTGACTCAGTGGAACTGTCAGCCTGGTCAGAAGGTGATTCTGCTGGGGAGCACAGCTCTTTCTCATCTCCCCAGTCAATCACCTCTCCCCACTTGTCCCAAGTTGCCCAGTATCTGTCATCGCTCCAGCAAACAGCTTTCTCAAATCGTCTGATTCTGAATGAGGAAAAACAACATACAGGCAATGCAATGGAGCTGTCAGTCACTCCTGACATGTGGACTACACTTCTGCACTGACCCACACCTTCCCAATCAACAACCGCATTACTGCACAGGCAGAGCTGCTATCTTTGGTCAGCTGGCTGGCGTGAGATTCTCAATTCCAGACAAGTCTGCACATTCATCTCCATATGTGTAACAGTCTTACTACCTTGTAAATAGTCTGGAGGGTTTGCAGACTACCCCAACACTTTTGATGCAGCTAATTTTAGGCTTATAATGGAACAAAACAGATTGACTACAAGACATCTTGAGTGAGGGTTGGCAACCCTGCATATGACACTAACTAACCTGCACATAAAATTTAAATATAATCCAAACAATATACGGAATTTTACACAAACATATTTCAATATACAGTCATACCTCGGCTTACGAACTTAGTTCCTGACGTGAAAAGTGCGTGACCTCAATCAATTTCTCCCATTTCAAATAATGTAAATATGTATTATGTTCAATATGTTTAAACTTCAGAAACGCTGCATTTTCTTCAATTTTTAATATTTTTCTGTGACCAAGAATCCATCCATCCATTTTCCAAACCGCTTATCCTACTCGTTTGCCTATCCCGGAAGCAATGGGCACGAGGCAGGGAAAAATCGAGGATGGGGGGGGGGGGCAGCCCATTGCAGGGCACACTCACACACCATTCACTCACACATGCACTCCTACGGGCAATTTAGCAAGTACCCGGAGGAAAGCCCACGACGACATGGGGAGAACGCGACCAAGAATATAGACTTAAATTAAAATAACCTTACTTGTAACAAATAATGCTGTTGGCACGTCAAACTGTCGGTGCAGCGGTAAGAAAATCGGGAGAAGACTAACAATAATAGAGGATTTATGAATGGAAAAATAAGTTCACACAACACGTTATTCACCATGAACTAGGACATATCGCCGTCTTTCGCTTTAGGTCACTCTATACATACATATATACAATTCGAGCACACGCAGTACAACTCAACACCCCCTACCGTACAATCAAATTATGACAGACTGTGCACATATAACTGAGAGCATACATTTACATTTACATGCTAACAAATGCTAAATTAAATAAAACATTAAAACTGAGCATACGCTGGTCGCTCGAAACACGCCAAAACACGGAAAAGAACCACAAAACATCCCCCCAAAACACTAAACAATCAACATTAAAAGACTGAGTAACAGTCAAATGCAGTAATTTCGAAAATATGATTTTTTTTAATTATTATTATACTGGACATTTCTTCGCGTTTCGGGTGGTTCTTTGGGGAGCTTTCATTGGACCCTTTTGGGGACGTTTGTGTGTTCGCGGCCGAAACACGGTTCGAAACCGGTACAAAACATTTTGGAACATCTGGTTCGTAACCCGATTTATTCATGATCAGGACTGTTCGTGGGTCGAGGTACCACTGTACATACAAAGACAGATACTAAATAATAAGATAATTTATACGATAAAATGGGAGCAGAAATGCAACGTACCTTGCCATCTTGGTGCAGAAAAGCAAGTGAAGCCGCGTCTTTCAAACCGGTAGCTTCCCACGTGCGGAGGCATCAAATGTAACCAAGCAACAACATAACTAAATAATAACATCATAATACGTATAGTTGTTATATAATAATGACAGTTTTATAAGTTTTTTTATTTACTTTTAGAAGTAAATAAGAAAAAAAAATTGTGTAAGAAGTGCAAAGCAAGAATATAGTAGTAAGCATGAATCACACATTCAGCTCTGGATAATATCAGACAATGACTTAAAGACACGTGAAATGAACTGCACTCTTGGAGTCTGTCTCTCCCCAAAGCACTATGCACGGTAACTTGTTTAATATGGGAATTATAAAATGACACTTTGGTAACATTGCAAACTGTTGTATCGCGATACATAGCGATCAGTATGTCGAACTGTCACGCCCAGCTCGTACGATCCTCATGTGTGCCACGCCCCCCTAATTATCCACATGTGCTTCCCCCTTGTACTCAGCTGTCTGATTATTTTCGCCCAGTCCTGTCTATTTCAGTCCATGTCTTGCTTTCGTTCCTGGTCCGCCATTGATGTTAGTTAGTCGATGTTCGTGCTTCGTCCCGTTTTAGTGCTAATAAATCCCAGTTTCCCCGTGTTCTGCCTGCCTGTTTCCTGCCCATGCGATCGCGCTCGCAACCAGCCCAAAACCTGACACGAAAAAGGTTATACATCACACAAGCTTCCCACAAGAACCTGTAATTAGACTAAGCGCGTACCACACTGGGCCCGGCTGCCTTATACGGCAACAGAGCACGATCGCATCCTGCCCCCCTCCCCAGTTCTGCCCCCCTGTTGCACTTACTGGTCCGGACGCGAGCACGTTTTGTCATCAACCTGCAACTTTTTGTGTGAAAGAAACATAAGAAGCAAAGCTGTGTACCACAGTAGGGTAGAATTCATGGTTAATTTCGTGGCTTATTTGGGGCGGTTTTGAGTATGATGACACACACAGATTTGTCAAGTATACAAAGCAGAGGTTTTTATTTATTCGTGCTGCACGTATAAGAAGATCCACACTTTATCAAATATCTCAGGCAGACTGATGCTGCGCGGGATACCGGTGCCAAAAAGGTATTGCGGTACCGCATTTTTGAAAGCTGTTCGGTATTACATTACATTACATTTCTTTAGTACTTGTACTAATTACACTATTTTCGCTTCCGCTAACTATGGGATCATGACGATGGACTCTATATTTCAAAACCACTGCCGAAACTAAGTTATACACTAAGTTAGATCTGCACCCATCATGCTATATAAAATACTAAAACGTCAGCTAGTTAAGTATGATGTCCATAGCTTCACGTCAGTGATTTATGTCAGGGATATCCATTGACGTCATCAAAGTTTGATGTTTGAATAATAAATAGATAATAAAGCATAATGTGCTGCGTGGGAAGTGTTTTATATGTGATCAGGTCATCAGAGCTGTATTATGGGATGTCACCAAGACAGGTAATGCTAATACTTAAAAGTAAATAGCATAATCATACAATGATAAGAAAGAGAATAAGGCAAAAACATTTCTTGAAATTTGGCCTGAGGGTGGCGCTAGAGTGATGGATGGATTGAACCCAAATTTGGTATGAATAGTTGGAACTGACCTCTATCGATGTGCCAAATTTCAAAAAAGTTGCCAATCAGCTCTATGGGCTGCCATAGACTCCCATGGCAAAAAGCATAATAATAGTGAAAACTACTAAAAACTATAGGTATCCTAATAATAATAGACTGTCATCTCTAAATTGCCCACAGTGTGTGAGTGAGTGCATTCCCTGCAATGGACTGGCATCCCATCCAAAAGTATACCACTGTGTCCTATGCTACCTGGGATAAGCTGCAGGCCCTCGTCTCCAGGATATGCGGTACGAGGATGGATGAATAATAATCATGTTTATTTCAATTTCAATTATTGGCAAATATAAACATGTACCAAGGATAATAGCAATAAATACAGTATGCCAAAATAAATGCTAGAGGAGAATCCTGCAATTCCTGCCCCAGTCCTGGGTCTGGGGAGTTTATTCTCACTGAGATTGCATAGGATTCCTCTGGCTGCTGTTTTTCTCCCGTACACGTGAAGTGCTACTTCTTCATTGCCCACATGTGAGCCAGTATGTGAGCCCTGATCCGGGCTACCATCCCGCCCAAGGCATTTCCTCTGTATGCTGCTTCCTGCAGCCCTGCAGTGGATAAAAGGAAAGGACAATGGTTTGTTGATTTATAGCACATATATTATTATATTTTATATTGTTCAAATATACATTACTCAGTAATAACTCAGTAACTACTCAAGTACAAATGATGAACAAATACAGTAACTGTTATGATTAAGAATGAACGAACGTGGGATCAGTATATAACTAATACTTTCTGGTTAATTAATAAATTAAGTAAGAGTGTACTACTTCAGGAGCGGCATGGTGGTGCTCTCATGCCCGGCTCGTACGATCCTCGTGTGTGCCACGCCCCCTGATTACCCACGTGTGCTTCCCTGATCTTATTTTCGCCCAGTCTCGTCTATTTCAGTCCATGTCTTGCCTTAATTTCTGGTCTGTCATTGATGTTAGTTAGTCTTAGTGCTGTCTGCTCCGTCCCGATCCCGAATAAATCCTCGTTTTCCCCGTATTCCGCCTGCTTCCTGCCCGCTTGTCAGACTGTGCGCACTACCCACTTTAACCAGCGAACTCTGACAGGTGCACTGGTTAGCACTGTTGCCTCACACCTCTGGGACCCGGGTTCGAGTCTCCGCCTGGGTCACATGTGTGCGGAGTTTGCATGTTCTCCCCATGTCGTCGTGGGGTTTCCCCCCACAGTCCAAAAAACATACTGAGGCTAACTGGAGTTGCTAAATTGCCCGTAGGTGTGTGTGTGAGTGTGCCCTGCGACAGGCTGGCCCCTCATCCTGGGTTGTTCCCTGCCTTGTGCACATTACTTCCGGGATAGGCTCTGGACCCCCCGCGACCCAGTAGGATAAGTGGTCTGGAACATAGATGGATGGATATACTACGACATTATTTGTGCCCCCTCAAGTAAAGTGTTGCTCCTAACTCATCTGCTCTTTTTATATGTTGTTAAAACATACTGAATTAATCCCTGCAAGAAATTCTTTGAGGGGGTTAGAGAGAAAATGCAGGAGACTGAATCCAGGACCTCAGCTATATCTTTTTTAAGTGTTTACGTGTAAACAGTCAAGACTTAACTATATGGGCTCATACTAAAATTAAAAATTCATGGCAAAGTGTTACTCCATTTTGAACAATATGAGCAGAGTATGCACAACCTTTTTATGTGAGACACAGCTATATGCACTATATATTTGTGCTTCCCCTAGACTTCCTGAGACCTTAAATAGTGTGACATTTGCAATAGCGAAAGCCTTTGTTTTAAAGATGACTTTTCATGTTTTCACTTGAAATCATGTGGAAAGATCACATCTCCACCCACAAAGCTCTTTCATATTTCCTGCGAGCCTGCTCCAGTGGGCTCTTGGGCAGGCAATATTGTATGTTACAGACCAATAAAGGAGGATCACTGTTTGAGGGTACTATTATAGCACTTGAATTATATTACTTATTATCCTCAGTCTTGATAGAATGGTACACTTCATTGATAAGGACCTACAGTGGTCTGTCAGTAAACCTACAGCTTGGACCACTACCTTCATTTCAGATCAGGTCAGGTCAGGTCAGGTTGGGGAGATTGCACTGGAATAGGGTATTAGGGACCCTGCGAGCTGGATCAACCTCAGGGAATCATGCCACATGGTCATAGTGCTGTACCTGACACTTACAATGCAGGTAACCTGACTCACGCGGGACTCCCTGAGCAACCACTCATTTGACACGAAGTCAAACCAGTGGTAGCCAAGGATTCTCCGAAGAGACACAATACCAAAGGAGTCCAGTCTTCATCTCTGGTCACTGGATAACGTCCATGTCTAGCAGCCACACAGCAAAATAAGGAGCACCAGGAGTCTAAAGACCTTCACCGTCTTACAAAAATATCAGGAGTGCCACAGACCCCATTCCAGCGACTACATGATCCCCATGCTCTCCCAATCCATCTACTGACATGATAGGAAGAGGCACGAGAGACATGAATGTCACTGCTGAGGTAAGTGATCCTCTCAAGGTTGACAATCTCTCTTTTTCTGAACTACATTTCACTGTAAACAGTACATCTACTGTAGATTCCCATTCATATTCCATTACTGCTTCTCCAGTACAGGGAACTGCTGTGCTGGGAGCTTACAACAGGACCCAAGGTACCCAGAGTAGTATACACACAGTCACAGTTCACACAGTCTGTTGATGGAAACTAGTGAACACAGAAAACTTGCAACATCATACTGATTTTTTGTCAGGGTCAGAACTGAACTCACAGCTCCGTAATTGTGGGGCCATGGTGTTACTCACTGAGCAAAACAAGCTCATGTCTGGATGTCTGCAAAGACCCCTATGAAGAGAAACAGAGAGGACCCTGTAACTTTGCCAGGATTAGGGTTAACAGGGTCCTGCCCAGGGGCGATTTTAGCCCATTTTTGTGGCTGCTTCAGCACCCCCAAAATGAATAAAAGCACCCCAAGGATTTCTAAAGATTTCTAACTTTTTTTGACAGTTCATGCTGTTTATGTGAGACAGTATTAAAATATGAAAAATCATTCAGATGTAATATTTCAATAACTAGTATAGATACCCCCCCCCCCCCCCCAGCCCCGAAAAATGGTTCGTTCCAGCTTCACTCTCCGCTACTCTGACTGGCTCCAGCGCTCCTGCCAGAGCAATGGTGGCTGAGACCCATTGCAGCAGTGGTGTGAGTACTTGGCTTAAAACAGGACATGTTAGCTGCATTTAACCTTCAGTAACTCTTTCTTTATATAGTTAGGTAGTAGGAGTCTGACCATGTCTCTTATTAGCTGAAAAACATTACCTTCACAGGTAAACTGCAGTGTTGAAAACACGTTTTCTGACGATGTTTGCTACCCTACAATCCGCCCTACTCTGTAGGAAAATCAGCAACATTTTGACCGTCCTGTTGCTCCCATTGAAATTTATATAGCCTAAATCTACAAACTTAAATTGCCAACCGTTTCACCAGTCCTCTTTGAAATGGAACGAGAGAAGCTGGTTATTTTTTCATGTTCCGAATATTAAACCTAAGGTAGCTAACTGACTGGATGCCCATTAACTTAATAACTTCTGGTGTGTGTGTGTGTATTTTGCACAGAAAGACAGCCAGGTTCATAATGGATATAAGGAAGTTTTTTCAAAAAAAGGACGGGCATTCAGGTAAAAGTAGAAGATCATGATCTGTCAATCAAGAATAATGTTGGATCAGTGTTTAAATAGTTATATATTTTATTAAATGTACACGTGGTTTGGTTATTTGCCTTTTGATTGAAAGTACACTGAGAGAAGAGTTTTTTTATTAGTGATGTTAATAGTATTTTTTTATATTAATGTAATTTCTTTATCTAATTGAATACAATATATTTGTGTATGATTGTCAAGAGGGAGAGAGGAAAGAGCAGACAGTGAGGAGAAAGTACAAGGTCAGGAAGAACCAGGTAAGAAAACAAACAGGGAATAGTCAGTGACAGGCAAAACAGAAACTGTTAAACTGACAGAAAAAGATCCTAATTTTACTCATACAATCTGGAAGTTGTGTTCTCTCTATATTAAAGCTGCTATACAGAATCTGCAAAACAAACTGTGTTGAAGCAGTTTTTGCCTCTTTAACAATATTCCAACATAACATTATTATCATTAATTGGGCAGAATAAAATTAATGATATATTTTTCTGTGGTTCAACCACAAATCTACAAAACCTCAGCCAATAGTAGGTAGGTCAACTTTTGGACCATCTAGTCTGTATGACTGCTGCAGTACGTGCCCCCCACATTTGCGCACTATCAGAAAGTGCCAAACAGTGTCCTGGTGGAGTGAGGAGTTGTAAAGAGAAGCATAGTGCTCAGTTTATATATATACTAAGAATGTTTTAAGCTAGTTTATTTCATAGTTTCTGTACAGCAGCTTTAAATGTTTTCCAAAAGCACATAAACTTGCCTTATCAGTGTTTCTCACACTTTTTACAGCGTGTACCACCTGAGAAAATGTTAAGCTCTCCCAAGTACCACTATGAAAGCATGAAACTCATAAATCTTACAAGACAAAATTCCAATTTGTTCCTAAAATGAAAAGTTACGCTAAAAAGTAAGTGCATTAAGTCAGAATGAGCATCCTAAGAACGTGAAAATTTAGCAGGCTGACATTGAAACAAGAAGAAAAGGGAAGACAATGCTTAGTATATTCGAAATATGAATTTAGTGTACTTTAGGTATTTTAATTCAAAGTTTTGTACTTTTTTGATTGAATTGTACACGTTTGAAGTATTTTTATTTTCAAAAGATGCTTATAACTTTCCTCCAAGTACCACAATGGGGAGCTCACGTACCAGGTACCACAGTTTGAGAATCATGATCTTATATCATTAGACTTCATTCTGAAATGTAAACAGGACACCTTCATTACATTTTCCTATTTATCGATATGATTTACTGTTTGGTTAATCTCATTACACAAGGAGGCGAAGAACAGGGAGAGACTCTGAGAAAGCAGACCAGGGAACAAGATGAGGAGAGGCAGAAAGAACCAACCAGTGAAAGAGATGAGGAGAGACAGACAGGGCAGAGTTCCAGTCAGCAATCCAAAGATGTTCAAGATATGGCTCTTGATTTGGGGGATAAGACTACTGGTCCTAAACAGTTAAAACTGTCCCAGTACCCTCTCACTCAGTTTGGCACACAAAAAAGATCCTTCCAAGAAAACTGGTTCAAAAGCTTTAAATGGTTAGAATATTCTTCCAAAAAAAATGCTGCTTTCTGCTACGCTTGTCGAGTCTTTGGCAAAAGTCTTAGATATGACACATTAGTGAACGATGGAGTCAGTAATTGGCAAAAGGCACTGAGCAAGTTTCAAAAACATGAATGCACTCAGTCACACAAGGACAGTGTAGTTTGTTGGAACAGCTACGAAGCAAGTCTGTCACAAGGCAATATTGTGGAACAGATAGAGGCAGCAAGTGCCGCAGAAGTAAGTGAAAGAAGGGAGTACCTAGAAAGTTTGATCGATTCTTGCAGAGGTACACACCCCCATCAAACACAACATACATCTCTTGTAGTAGTCAGAATGAGATGATTGAATGTTGTTCACAAGAGGTAACTGCAGCTATTGTTCATGAGATGACGGAATCACAGATGTATGCCATTATGGCTGATGAGGCCAGAGATGGAAAGACAGAACAGTTGGCCCTCTGTGTGAGGTATGTGTCTGTGGAAGTTAAAGAGAGCTTCCTAGCCCTGACAGAGATGCCAAAGTTTGATGCTGCCTCAATAAATGCTGCTATTGAGAATCAGCTGCAAGAAAAGGGAATTGAGCAGTTGAAATGTGTGGCACAGACCTATGATGGAGCAGCTGTCATGAGCGGAACAGTTGGGGGGGTGCAATCCCATTTTCAAAAGAAGCACCCTGAGGCCATATATGTTCATTGCTATGCACATGAGTTAAATCTCATCCTATGTCACACATGCAGAGCTGTTTCTGAAACTGTAGAGTTCTTTAACATGCTTGAAAGTCTCCATTCCTTCTTTAGTGTGTCTCTTGTAAACCATCATAAGTTCATGGACACTCAGAAGAAATTAGGATTGGAGCAAAGTGAACTTGTGCAACTGTCAAACACACGCTGGGCATGCCAGGTTCGTTCAGTAACGGCTGTGCTTAACAACTTCCATGCCATAATTGAGTGCCTCTCCACTATCAACACACCTATTGCGGTGGGATTAAAGGCAAAACTCAGTAAATTCTCCTGTGTATTTGCTGATTGTTTTCAAGG
Organism: Brienomyrus brachyistius; assembly: GCF_023856365.1. Lineage (NCBI taxonomy): Eukaryota > Metazoa > Chordata > Actinopteri > Osteoglossiformes > Mormyridae > Brienomyrus > Brienomyrus brachyistius. The sequence goes on from NW_026042450.1 coordinate 64,510, forward strand.
ATCTACTGTCTGTAACCGCATGTTTACACAGATACCTACAAAAGGAGACCATAGATATTGCCCAGGCACAGACATACAAAGATGCGGTGGTTGAGACTCTGAAGCAGAAGCGCAGTGATGCCACTGCTACTGATATTCATGCAAGGACAAAGGCTTTGTGTGAGGCAAACCAGGTAGCTGTTTTGGAGCAGTCTTCTGGACAGAGGCAGAAATGAAAGAAAATGGATGGATTTGCTGTTGAGTCAACCTGTGGGGCAGGCAGTGAAGTCTGTGGCTCTTCTGTGTCAGAAGAGCTTAAAAGGAAATTGTTGTTTCCTTGTCTGGACAGAATGATCTCTGAACTTGAGAAGCGTTTTCTGGTGTTAGTCAGGAATTGCTTAATGGGATTCAGGCGTGTAGTCCAACCTCAAACCAATTCTTGTCTGAGCCTCATTTGTCAGCCCTGGCACTGCATTAGCATATTGAACTTCAGTTAGAGGAAGTTGCAGTTGCCAAAAACTTTTTGAAGCTCCAGAGTGAAGCTGGTGCCATTCCAGATATGTTAACATTATACAAACTTCTGGATAAGATCTTCCCCACACTGAATACTGTTATTCAGGTTGCCCTAACAATCCCAGTTAGCAGCTGTAGCTGTGAGAGATCTTTCAGTGTCTTGCGTCGGCTCCATACCTGGCTGAGAAGGACCATGGGTCAAAGCAGACTCCAGCACCTGGCTGTGATGTCAGTTGAGAAGGAGATGCTTGAGAGAGTTGACCATCAAAAAGTGACAGACAGATTTGCCAGCCACAAGGTGAGGCGACATAGGTTAAAATAAAAAAACAAATCTGCAGAGTCATAGTAGTATCTGCAGTAAAGATCTTTTCATACATTGCATACATTGTACCATAGGCAAAGTTGCCTCCATCTTTATAATTTTTTTTATTAATATTTTGTACATTTGTGTATTTCACACTGTTCTATTTTTTGAGGGTATTTTTTATGTATCTGTATTATATTATACATACACATTAAGAGTGAATCCCTGTCCAAAAAATGCACTCCGTTTACTTTTTACTCACTATTAGCATCATTCATTACTCTCCTCCAGTAATTAAGGTTAGGATATGTATTTTTTATTCCAATCCATTCTTCTTTTGCAGTTGTGGTCTTTTGCAGCATTTAAAAAAAAACTTTATCAAATTTGATGGTCTTGTTAAAGACTTTTCCAAAAAATGTTTTGCTTTTCTTACACAAATGTTGGAATTAAATTGTTAAAATGTACAAAACAGTCATGTCATGTTTTTTGACAAGGACCCAGGCACAGAGAAACTCTTAGGATTTAATAAAGAAATTTGCAGACTTGCACAGAGATGGTAAAATGATGACTGATGACGGAGACAAAGACAACAGACGAAAAGGACAGGGAGGAACAGGGGTTTAAATGCAAAAAGGAGACAGTCAGATAGAACTCGGGACAACTGGAGACATTTAAGGATGCGGGGACTGAAAGAGGCAGGGAAAAAGTCTCATTGTGACAAGTAAAGTGTATCTTGCCTTGCTGGGCAGCTCTCTGGGTGCTCAGCACCCCCAAAGCTCTGAACCTAGAATCGCCCCTGCACTACAGTTTTGCAGTCTGTTCTGCCAAACAATGTATTAAAAAGTGTAGTGTTATACATGACACTGTAATTAATTCAAGAGATGTACAATCAAATTATAATAGTGTGATTATCATAATCACACAAATATATGAATTCCTCCGATGCTGAATTAAACAACCCGTCATGCTGTCCCTTATGTGAATTAGTAAAAATTTCCACACCTTTTTCACTATAGCCAACCATTCTCTCCATAGTCATATGCAATTCCAATTCCCCCTTTTATTTATTTTATGGCAGACAGACAGCAGTGTTTCCCCTATCATTATATTAGGGTGCCCCCCCCCCCCCCCCCCCCGCAGAAGGTCAAGTTCATCTTATTTAATTACATTTTCTATATAGCGTCAGATCACAGCAGAAGTCATTTACTGAAAGGTTACCTTTACAATGGAATAGCTCTATACATTGTCCTTTTAATAAACAGATTAAATAGCCTTTTGTTATTTATCTTCTTTGCACAACAGCTTGTCATTTTTGTCTCTATACCAGAGGTGCCCGATACATCGATAGCGATCTACTGGTCGATCGCAAAGAGTGAGTAGATCGCATGACATAAAAAATAGAGGAAGGATGACGCGATCAACCGCGCCAGCTGCTGCAAAACTCCAGTAAGCAACCGAGTCGCCTCCAATTTATTTCTACTAAACTTAAGAGAGGGTATAAAACTGAATGGGGGAGCAGGACCAAGTACGAAGCCAATAACCTACCACTTCCATACGGAATGAAAGGAGGAGTATTTTTTCCCCACAAGGTCATATTCGAAGTGCGTTTGTTGCATCTGTCAGTCTACCACTGCTATTCCGAAGAAGGGAAATGTGGAGCGGCATTTTCGGACTGCTCATAAAAACTACGGCATTAACTTCCCTCCGAAAAGCGAGCTAGAAAGAGAAAGGTGAAGGAACTAAAATCCCAGTTCAATTCAAAAATGCTTCATTTATGCCAAAGGGAAATTAATAATAATGATAAACAATATTAAATAATAACAATAATAATAACAACAATAAATAATAACGAATATCTATAAATATATAAATAACAATATGTTTTGCATTTTTATAGTAGATCATTTTGACTTGGTCATTCATAAGTAGCTCGCAAGCTGAAAAAGTGTGGACACCCCTGCTCTACACTTTCGCGCATGGCGGAGTTCCGTCCCGATGCGCGCTCACAGACACGTGCGCGCACACACAGGTGAGCACACTCCCACCAGCGGACAGAGAGCGCACGTCAGAAAATATGTAGCGTCAGCCACCTGAAAAGCAGAGAAAAATATCTGCGTTTTTTAAACGCTCCCAGGGTGATAAAGGCGTTTCACAATGGAATTTTCTGCTTTAAACTATCACCATTTTATGCTATCAGCTATCGTTTTTAAAGCCTAACAGTTAATATATTTTCAGCTCGAGCCAAACATCCGCAATAGGCTGCCAGGAGACCACCTTGTAGCTTTCATGCGGAACATACTTGCTTTACCATAAGGGGCTCTATAAACTCTGTATAGACCCCTCATGTTGATCTATTTCTTTTTATGTTAATTTAATTTATTTATTTCAGTTTCATCATGTAAAAACATTGCAGTGGGTGAGCTGGCCGTAGAGGAGGGACATATTAGGAGGGGAAAAAAGAAGGAAAAGGAGAAAAAAAAGACAGGAAAAAGAAAAAAAGGAGTGATAGATTCAGAAAGGAATAAACAAAATTATAGCGTGCAGAAAGTAACACAACTATACAAGCATATAAAATCTTAGTGTGTGCTTGGATGGGTGCGTGCAAGTATATGTACATGTGTGCTCAATTGTGTAGGCGAGATGCAGGCTAGTGTGCGTGCCCACTCACTCAGAGGTAGAGTGTTGGATGCGTGTGGAGATGTATGGGACTGTATGTAGTGTAGGGGTGAGTATGACTGTTGAGAAACTAAGATGAATTTAAAATTGACGGGCGCTGCTTGTGAACAGCTCTCCTCCACATCACTCCCCCATCAAGACCCTGAATGTATATGGTCTGAGTAAAATTGGGGGGCGGCAGCAGCACAGAGGCGAGTGATACCACCAGCCTCTGAGTAGTGCCCCCGCCCCCAAGGCCCTGTGTGTATACTGGCATGTGATGACTAAAGTGCAATTAAAACAGGGGGAGGCAGAAGGCCGCACAGCACAGTGAGTCAGGCCACGTAAATGGCCCTCCCCACCGTAGTATGCACGGCATACACCCCCCCCTTCCCCCGAGGCCCTACATGTGTGCGCGGCATATTGTGAATGAGGGGGGAGAGGGGCTGGGATTCATAAGGCCAGGGGGCAGATTGCTCACCCCCTGGCAAAAGAGAGCCAGCTAACCAGCTGGCTCAGTAGGCACCCCAGCCCCCCACCGCCGAGCAGGAAGGAGCGGACCCGGGGCCCCCGGCGACCACACCCCAGGGCACTGCCAGCACCACTTGTGTATGCTTGTGTACACTTTGCTTGGCGTTGTGTACACTTTGTGTCATTATTTATGCTGTGCATTGAGCATATGGCAATATGGAGAAAATGGGAAGGTAACAGAAATGTGATGCAGAGAAAAAGTAGTGAGAAAACGTGGGAGGAGCCTTAAGTGAACTAAAACAGTGCAGGAGCCAAAGCAACATCGCAAAGTGACAACAGCAATCAACAGGGGAAAAACAAGGGACAAAAAGAAAGAGAGAAGAAAAGGATAATAATAATAATAATAATAATAATAATAATAATAATAATAATAATAATAATAATAATAATAAAAGAAGAGAGACGATGACAATGCCTTAAGCTCATTAGACCGGCAATTATTATTACATCTAGATCTCTTAGATAATCTATGGATTATTACATCAAGAATGTTGGTGTGGATACAGATCACCTGTTGCAGATTCAGAACAGCCAGGGGGTGGAATTCTGGTGGCAACAGAGCCGTCCGCTGACGTACAGTTTGTCGACCGCAATGACAGCAAGGGAGCCTCCGTCGATGAATGTTTTCCGTATAGGGAACAGGATCTTCCTTCTTTCCAGGATATCCTTGGGAAACTGGTCGTTGATACTAAGGTTCGTTCCTTTTAGTTCCCGGCCGCGGCTTTTAACCAGTTCTTTTTGTTTAAAGTGCTACAATTTGGCCACTATTGGTCTGGGTCTGCGTCCGTCGGGTCTCTTCCCTCCTAAGCAGTGAACTCGATGGAAACTGATGGTTTTTACTGTGTCCTCCGGGAGTTTTAGCTGAGTTTGGATGAACTCTTTCACCGTAATAATAATAATAATAATAATAATAATAATAATAATAAATTTTATTTGTAATGCACTTTATATTTTAACAATTTCAAAGTGCTAAACTCTGCTTTCGTAATAATGCCTGAAATTACTAAATTGTCTCTCATGCTGCAGGCCTGGAGGTCAATGATAGTTTCTTTAATTTTTTTTTTTTCCTCCGAAAGGCACGTCAATCTGTGAGGGATTTTACCGATTCCCTGAAGGTCGCATTCTCTGCAGCGAGTGATTCCACCTGCTGTTGGCTGTACTCCACTGACTCACGCAAAGCCTGGAACTCTTTATGGAGAATTTCCATTAGGGACAGATGCGCATCTAAGCTGGATAGTCGTTTATCTATAGACTCCAAAATGTCTGTCACGTCGTTGGTATTAGGAGAAGCCGCTTTCGGCGGATTCCTCGGGGCGGCTTCTCTTGGAGGATGAGTTGTTTTTACAGGTGGAGGAAGTCGGTGTTTTGTCTGATTTCCCCATAGCAATTCTCTCGAAGCACTCGTCCATAAAAATTTATAAACTGTTCAGAATTTCACTGTGCTCCAACATGCTAAAGTTTTTACGGATACAACTGAAATGTATTTTGATTACCTTTAAGGCTGTCTAGAGATAAGTTGGCGTGGAAAGAATACAATTGATAACCTTTTTGTAGTCAGTTGCGTGCCGCCATGTTCAATACTGCCGTGGTTCTCGTGGTCTCGTGTTGTTACAGCATGCCGCTATCCCAACGGAGGACACTGCTCGTACGATCCTCCTGTGTGCCCTACAACAAAGACGGCGAAATTGAATTACAAACCTTCAATTAATTCAGTATAGCGTTATTTATAGATCACATATAACTCAGTATGAAATGTCCAATGTGGGCCTTGCTGATGCAGACATGTTCTGGGCAGCAGTAACTCAGACATTACCATCTATACTGAGTTATAGGATATATTAATGCCAAAATTGGAAGCACATAATTGTCTAAAATGCCATGGTATGTTGAAATTTCTCAGTGCACAGTTTTTCTGCAATTATTGAGTCAACAAAGCATTAGCAACTTTGCACCTTAGCACTCTGTTACATTATGTGGCCTGCCACTTTTTAGCACAGTTTTTGTTATTCCTAAAGACATTCACTTTGCAATAATACCACTGACAGTTCACTATGGGATATATAGCAGGAAAGGAATTTCAAAAACTGCCTAATTGCAAAGGTGGCATTCCATGATAGTACCATGCTTGAATTCACTGAGGTCTTCAGAACAACCCATATTTTCACAAATGTTTGTAAACCTGTCTGCATGGCTAGGTGCTTGATCTTATGCACCTTTGGCAATGGGTCTCAGTGAAACACCTGAAAAGTTTAAATCTAGCATGTGTCACGCCCAGCTCGTACGATCCTCGTGTGCTTCCCTGATCGTGCCCAGCTGTGTCTAGTTATTTTGATCAGTCCTGTCTATTTCAGTCCATGTCTGGCCTGAGTTCATTGTCTGTCATTGATGTTAGTTGGCGTCTGATGTTTCCCGCACCTAGTTCATCCAATAAATCCCCGTTTCCCCGTCTTCCGCTTGCCTGCCTGCTTCTTGCCTGCTCGCCTGCCCGAACGGCCGCCCGCTTCACCCAGCGATCGCGACCAACCCTGACAGCATGTTTCATGGGTTCACTGCATTTCCCTCCACAATGATCATCTAACTGATGAAGTTGAAGACAGAGCTAAAAATTTGTTAAATTATGACTTCAAGAGTTATCCAAGGGACAAGAGATTCTGAAAAATCAGAGATAGAACTACTGGTTGGGCTGGTCATTGCCTCCTTTTTCTAAATGAAGTTTCAAACTACTTAATTAATGTATGTAAATCTGTTTTATAATGTTTAAACAAAAAAGCTTTTTAATGGATTTGCATCTTATATATCCTACAGTGTGCTTGCGCATTTGATTCCTCCTTGATTCAGGTGAAACAGAAAATAACTGGCAAGAGAGACAGAGAGAAACGTCTGGGAAGATTTGTTGTCCAAAGTTGAACTGAGTGTCCAAACCCTTTTGGATGTCAAATTTACATTTACATTTACATTTACAGGATTTGGCAGACGCCCTTAGCCAGAGCGACTTACATAAGTGCTTTGAGACTCTGCAATGAATTTCCAATGCTAGCTCAATAAGGACCCAAGCTATGAATACTATCTCTGAGAACTCCATTGAGTAGTGCAGAATTTATTTTTTTTATTTTTTTATTTTTTTTAAACACACACCAGAATAAGAGTCGAGAAAGAATATAGAAGTTCTACGTCAGGTATTTCTGAAAAAGAAAAGTTTTGAGTCGTCGCTTGAAGACAGTCAAGGATTCAGCTGTTCGGACATCTAGGGGGAGTTCATTCCACCAATTAGGTGCCAGGACAGAGAAGAGCCGAGATGCGTGTCTTCCTTGTGCCTTGAGGGGAGGAGGGACCAGTCGAGCAGTGCTGGAGGATCGGAGAGATCGTGGTGCAGAGCGGGGTGTGATGAGGTCCTTTAGGTAGGATGGTGCCAGAGAATTTTTGGCTTTGTATGCGAGCATCAGTGTTTTGAATCTGATGCGTGCAGCTACAGGAAGCCAGTGGAGGGAGCGCAGCAAAGGAGTGGTGTGGGAGAACTTGGGAAGGTTGAAAACAAGACGAGCAGCTGCATTCTGAATCAGTTGGAGGGGACGGATGGCACTCAGTGGCAAACCCGCTAGAAGCGAGTTACAGTAGTCAAGGCGTGAGATGACGAGGGACTGGACGAGTATCTGGGTAGCCTGAGTGGAACGAAATGGACGTATCCTCCTGATGTTAAAGAGGAGAAACCGACAAGAGCGAGAAAGACTGGCGATATGTGAGGAAAATGACAACCGATCATCTATGGTAACTCCAAGGTTTCTAGCAGAAACCGAAGGACGGATCAGGGAGTTGTCGAAAGAGATCGCAAGGTCCTGGAGGGGGGATGAGTCAGCCGGGATGTAAAGCAGCTCAGTTTTACTAGTGTTGAGTTTTAGCTGGTGAGTGGTCATCCAAGATGAGATGTCTGCCAAGCATGTAGAGATCTTAGTGGAGACATGAGTGTCTGAGGGAGGGAAGGAGAGGATGAGTTGAGTGTCATCGGCATAGCAGTGGTAGGAGAAGCCATGTGAGGATATAACTTCGCCAAGAGATTTAGTGTAGAGGGAGAATAGGAGAGGGCCAAGAACCGAGCCCTGAGGGACACCGGTGGAAAGACAACGTGGAGTAGATGTGGATCCATTCCATGTCACTTGGTATGTTCGGCCTTCTAGGTAGGAAGCCAGCCAGCGCCAGGCCAGGCCACCAATGCCAAGACTCCTAAGGATGGATAGGAGAGTTTTGTGGTTGACCGTGTCAAATGCTGCTGATAGGTCAAGAAGGATGAGGACAGATGACAGTTTGGCCGATCTGGCAGCATGTAGCTTCTCCGTGACTGCTAAGAGGGCAGTCTCTGTAGAGTGAGCTGCTTTAAAGCCAGACTGATTAGGATCCTGGAGGTTGTTCTGAGAGAGATAGAGAGAAAGCTGGTTGTAGACTGTACGTTCGAGGATTTTTGAAAGGAAGGAAAGAAGCGATACTGGTCGGTAGCTGCAAGTGTCTGAGGGATGTAGAGTGGGTTTTTTTAGGATGGGAATGACCCTGGCTATTTTGAATGCTGTTGGTACATGACCGGAGGTTATGGAGCCATTAATGATAGTCGTGATGAAGGGGAGAAGGTCTAGAGAGATTGTCTGAAACAATGCAGAAGGGATTGGATCAAGTAGGCAGGTGGTAGGGTTGGAAGATGAGATGACTTTCATGATCTCATCTGCCGTAAGACCGGAAAACTGGGCCAGTGAGGGGGGAGGGAAATCCTTAGTGTGTAGTGTAGTGGATGAGGGAGAGAATGTCTGACAGATTCTGTCAATCTTCTCGGCAAAGAAGTTGGCAAAATCTTCAGCAGTCAGGAAGGAAGGAGCAGGAGGAGGGGGAGGGTTGAGAAGAGACGAAAAGATGTTATGGAGTTTGCGAGGATCTCGTGAGGATAATTCAAGTTTGTCTTTGTAAAAGGCAGTTTTAGCTGCAGTCACGTCCATAGAGAATTTGGATAACAGAGTACGGTAGGAAGACAGATCTGCATCAAGCTTAGATTTCTTCCACATCCTCTCTGCTACCCGCAATTCTCTTCGGTTAGTACGTAATGCAGCTGAAAGCCAAGGAGTAGGCCGAGTTTTCCTTGGTTTGGAAGACAGCGGGCAGAGGTTGTCCAAGGATGTGTGAAGTGAGGAGATGAGAGTATCAGTTGCAGACTCCAGTGCCAAGGAGGAAAAGGAGTCAGGGTCAGGAAGGTAAGACAGGGTGCAGGAAGCAACAGAAGAAGGGGAGACAGAGTGGAGGTTTGGTCGAGTGGGGAGGAAACGTTGAAAACTGGGATTGGGCAAGACGGGTAGGGCAATGGTAAAGGATACAAAGTGGTGATCAGAAATGTGTAGAGGAGTAGAAGAGATGTCAGTAGCCGGAGAGGGGCGGCTGAAAACCAGGTCGAGGACGTTACCTCCTTTGTGTGTCGGAGAGGAGCTGTTGGATGTTAGAGAGAAGGAATCGAGAAAAGGGAGGAGACCAGAAGAAGGGAGCTTGTCATGGGGGAGGTTGAAGTCACCAAGGAGAATGAGAGAGGAGCTGTCAGTGGGGAAGAGACTGAGGAGAGTATCAAGCTCCTCTAGAAAGCAGCCTAGGGGGCCAGGAGGGCGGTAGACAACAATGATCCGAATATCGAGTGGAGAGGTAACAGCAACTCCATGGAATTCAAAGGATGAAATTTCATCTAGGTTCATCTAAATCACCCATTACCCACTGTAATCCTTTCAATACCAACCTCTGTAGACGTCACACAGCATCACTGCCAACAAAATAAGAGGGTTATAGTTAAATTAGATAAAGGAATTTTGCGTAAAATTTGCCAATCCGGGTTTTCAGCACCATGGACAGCAACCTACTGTTGCTTAAAGGTGCATTATTATGCTCACTTTCAGTTTAAAATTGTATTTTTAGGCTCTACTAGAATAGCGTTTGCATGCTTCAGTATTCCAAAATCACATATCATTTCTCAATAATGCACATCTCTATTCACCCTCTGTCTAATCCCACCCCCAATGAGTCCAGTGTGGTTTGATTGGTCAGCTTACCCTTCATTCCCCTGTCTTGCAGTCGGCAGATGGATCCTTGCAGGTAGACAGCCAATAAGGATTGTGTTATGAAGAGACCTCATCATGTTGTAAAAGTAAGGGCTGGAATTCCAATGAGGTGTTTTAGGCAGATGAGAGAAGAGTGGTTTCTGTGGTGAGAGTTACTCCCTTTGCTATGTACTTTGCGTCTTAAGACTTTGCAGACTGTTTACATGCACCTGAAGCCATATAACACACGAATAGAAAGGGAAAAGCATAATAGGTCACATTTAGTGAGTGTTATACCAGTTTCCAGTACATTATTTTATATTTATACTACGGGACCGTTGAATGCTTTAATCTGATTGGCTGACGAACGTTTTGAGGTGTGCAATTATTTTCAGATAAACGCACGGTGAACGTAGTTCCAGGTAGCTCTCTTGACCGCATTACAGTTCCATATCACTTTGCATAGTTAACTGTAATAACGAAAATTAGCATACAGTACCTATACAGCACACAGGACTAACAAAAACAACAACATGACAGACGATTTTCCGAAAGTAAATTTTAATATTTACGGTGAATATGAAACTTTCAACAACTGGGCTGCAGCAGTATTAGTTAGCCTAGTGTAGCAACTTAAAGGCTACACATGACATTTCTCACTAGCGAGGTAATAACAGCGCTGCATCTTAAAGCAGACTTACAGTTTAGAGACGGTGCTTCAGAACACTGTTGAGGGACACACAGAGGTAGCCTAATTCATACAAGTCTCTTTCGCTCTCTTTCTAATAACTTCATTATTAACTGTATTAGTCTGCTATCAACGGCTCAAGCCTCCATTGCCAGCTTTAAAATGACGTTTTGGAACTAGCAAAAGAGTCGTTGGATGAGATGCGGAAGAAATAATCCTACTCACAATAGCGATTTAAGTAGAAAAACTGGACGAATCCCTTGAAATATATCATCTGATCGATGTATTGAGGTGTGGCAACCGTAGTATAAGCGGAATAATTGACTCCGGACCGTTGAATTATTAGAAAATAATGCACACCCGAGGTGTAACAGCATTACACCTCGGGTGTGCATTATTTTCTAATAATTCAACGGCCGTCGTCAATTATTCCTTACGTAAATCTCTTTTGATGTTGACCAGAAGGTATGTGATATCTTTCTCCCCTTACCCCATATCGGATAAGTAAGAGCTGCTGTCAGCTGAGACAAGCTGGTGTGATTCATTTCAATTTAATTCAATGTTACTTCTGTCGCGCATTTTCACAACATTATATTGTCTCAAAGCACTTTACCTCATCCCTGCCCAAAGCCCCCAGAGAGCAAGCCAGTGGCAAGGAAAAACTCCCTAGAAGGAAGAAACCTTGGGAGGAACCAGACTCACAGGGGAAGCCCATCCTCCAAGTGCCGGCACAGGACGTGATATGAGCAAAATGGCAAAGTCCCAATTCACACTGTCTATATTTTAAGATTTGAGTCTCAAAGTGGGCAGGTGATGGCAGGCAGGTGCTGGTGCTGCTTCCGATGACAGGAGGAACTGTGGTACAGCAACAGGGCATAAAGGAGAGACGTTACAGGCTGAGAAAAAAGTGGGCTGTCCTGATTTCATGTCTTTCATCAAGATGGTCACTGATTGGTGGGCTTTGAGGGGGAGCTGTGATCTGAAAACCACAACCATTTACATTTAATTTTGAAATATTTGTAAAATATAAATTCAATCAGAATATTTATTAAATCAAAATCATGAGAAATATTGAATTTTTAAGAATTAATAAGCAATGCAATAAGATTTTTACTTTCACTAATGAATAAACCAATTTTAATCTTTGACCAGAAGGTGGCAGCAAAGCACGTGTGAAGAAGAGGCCATCAGCAGTACAAAGCACCGGCTGTACAGGTTCCCAGCAGACAATCCAAACCTCCTTGATTAACTGACTCTCATGGTATGACTAGACAGACTGAGCAGGGCTGCGTGAAAGAGGCCTCACTGCAGTTAGCATAACCATTTATTTTACAGCTCTTCTGTCTCATTCTACTCCATAAAGGTCACATCCCCCTTCCAGCTTCCTCTGACGCAAGGAGATTCATGCACAAATAAGTAGCTAGAGCCCTTTATGTTTCTACTGATTAATCTATCAATTATTTTAATGATTGGTCGATCAATCTAAGCAATTAATTTTCCTGCAGAAAATCACATTGAGCGTGTAATTTAAGTTTAATTTTGACAACAACAAACTGTATGTTGCAGGGCTATAGAGAATAACTACTCCAATAATTACATAGTGATATTGAAGAAAGACATGTCATGGACTACGTCACGGAAGCCTTAATGCATATATCAAGAAAATGGTGTGTATATACAAAATGGTACTTTAATACGTATTATATCTGTTTACGTGATAAAGACCTAAATATATAAGCTATTTGCTGTAGATATGTGACTCATGTTTGAGAAAAACGCAATAACAGGAATGACCGACATATAGTGCCAAACAGATAAGGTGCAAAGACAGAACTCGTAGTACAAACAAAGTAAACTGAGCACAGAAGCGCTTAAGATAGTCGGCGTTGCTGGTGGAGGGAGCTGCATTTATGGGTTTCTATTCTGTAATGGCTTGAATGTCCTGTGTATTAAGACGAACTCGCGGACTAATACGTCGCCCACATAACATAGAATGAATAAGAGTTGTTTACTGTCCGCCTGTTACTGTAATATTCTGGGAAGTTGTGATTGTTCAACTCCACTACGCACGGTTAGGAGCAACTCCAACTTCACCTAGGAGAAATTTGTAGTCTAACAAAACGCAGTTTAAAGAAAGTAGCTTACCTGGCGAAATTGCAAAAAAACATATAATCGGGGTATATCCAACAAAAAGCAGTTTTTGAAAACCTAGCCTACATGGCGAAATTGAATTACTTTCTGGACCAACAAACGCAACCAGGCATGAACATTATGCACCTTCCTAGTCTTGATGTATGTCGTCAGACGGATGAGGACGTTAGGGAGCCTTTAGATCCTACCCATAATACACTACAGTTTTATGCAAATTCATCAAACAGAAAACTACTAAATCCAAAAGGAGCAGCTTAGTTTGACTTCAAAACATTACTATGTATTATATTTTAAGTTTGTTGTAGTGATTTTACAGAATTTCTTTACTAAAACGTACACCATACGTCCACCACAATAAGAAGGTATACAACAAATGACAGATATATAAGATTAAAAGTTAAAGCTTGAGAAAAAAAAGGTTGCTTTACCAGTCAAGAGCTTCGGGGAAGTGATATCAGTATAGTAAGTGTACTTTGAAGGTAGAGAAATGGACTTTGAGGAACATCCCGAAAAGACAAACAGCATTAATATACCATCAATGGCACAGAAATGTTCCTCAGAGTTCAATTAACTACAACTAGGAGTACAATTGGAAGACCCTTGAGGGTTTGGCCTCAGTGAGAAGCAAAGGTACAAATTTTTAGTGTAAAAAGTGTACTTGGGCCTGCAGTATCGTAAAACAAAGAGCTACTGCACACTGCCGCACATCAGCTGAGCCTAACCTGAGCCTTCATACGGTCTGGGTCTTTGCCGTGTATATAAGTGTCTGCCTTCAGCACACTCTCCAGCTCATCACTGAGGTCAGTGTTAAGTGGGCACAGAATGCTGCAGCTGCTATGAATAAGGCCCATCAGCACCTTTACTCCCTTAGCTGTCTGAGGGAGGCCTGGATGTTACCTGCAGTTCTGGCAAGCAGGTCCATCCTCACAAGCAGCATAACCTCCTGGCAGCTCCTTCTGTCTTTTTTGGTTTGAACTGTGTCTACTTCTTCCCACTTCGTCTATTGCGTGATGCGATAGCCGGCTGCAAACTCGCCATCAACCACCAGGGGGCAATCAGACCATGCATGCTAATATTAACCATGGTTTCCTCTTTGTGGGCCGTAAGGGGTGATACGCGGGCATGGCTGGTGACCCCAGTTTGGCCCAGCCAAGGGGTGCAGCTGTCCCTGCCAAGGCTCGCTTGTAAGCACGGTGAGAAAATCCTGAATTTCTTCTCTATTTCTTTTTGTTTAACCAAAAGGTTATTTTTTTTGCAAACCAGTGTACAATTACTGCCCACATTCTTGCTATGCATGTGTATTTTGATGAGAATATACATTTTTTATATCTGTGTGTAAGTTTTTTCATTGTCAATTTTTGATTTTGGGTTTTGTTTATAGTTCTGCTAAATTGTGCAGTTTCCCGAGAATTGTGTGTAACCAGTCGAGCAAAACTGTAAAGATAAAATAACGTAGGATTAGGGCATAACTTTGCCTGGAACATTGGAGGTGTTGAGGTCTCCACCCATTACTGGGGAAAAATTATTATTGATTCTGGAATTGCCTTAATCCATACTAAATGTAATTGTAAATAATGAAACTTCAAACAATAAACTGGTAATAAGATAATTTATTGTGCGAGTTTACAAAATGTAGGCTGCACATCAGGGTCTCTCCTTTTCTCCAGATGTCCACAGCTGCTGTGACGTATGAGAATGAATGTTGACGTATGAGATCCTGAGATTGGGCCGCTGCTCCAAGGATGAGTGGCAGGAGGCTTTTCCCAGGAACTGCAGGATGGAGATGCCTGAGGATTTGTTCTGGCGCGAAGACAGAAAGAGAAGAAGGGAAGAAACAGAGGCTGTGGGGAGAAAAAGACTGCAGAAGCAGTTAAAGTTGTACAGATGAAGTGTACAAAATGCCCTTGAAGTCTCCGTCTACGAGGGATCCTGTGCTTAACAAAAATAGACAATAAATTAATTCTAATTAATCTAAAGCCGAATCATTTCTATCTGTTCATGAGTTAAACATCTAAAATCAACTTACCTGGTGATTTTGTAACTTCCGAATCCAAAGTAAAATAATACTGATTAAATCTAAATGCATCATATTACTTGGGGAAAAATAAATAGATTCAATAAGATACTAACTCTGGACGTTAAAACAAAAACAACTGGGATTTATCTGGGATAAATATAATTTTAAGGGTGTTCAATACATTTTTCCTGCATATGTTCCCTTGTAGGGTGGCATGGTGGTGCAGTGGTTAGCACTGCTGCCTCACACCTCTGGGACCCGGGTTCGAGTCTCCGCCTGGGTCACATGTGTTTGGAGTTTGCATGTTCTCCCCGTGTTGTCGTGGGGTTTCCTCCGGGTACTCCGGTTTCCCCCCACAGTCCAAAAACATGCTGAGGCTAATTGGCGTCGCTGAATTGCCCATAGGTGTGCATGTGTGAGTGACTGGTGTGTGAGTGTGCCCTGCGATGGGCTGGCCCCCCATCCTGGGTTGTTCCCTGTCTCGTGCCCATTGCTTCCAGGATAGGCTCCGGACCCCCCGCGACCCAATAGGATAAGCGGTTTGGAAAATGGATGGATGGATGTTCCCTTGTATATTGATATAGACATCCATCCATCCATTTTCCAAACCGCTTATCCTACTGGGTCGCGGGGGGTCTGGAACCTATCCCGGAAGCAATGAGCACGAGGCAGGGAACAACCCAGGATGGGGGGCCAGCCCATCGCAGGGCACACTCACTCACCATTCACTCACACATGCACTCCTACGGGCAATTTAGCAAGTCTAATTAGCCTCAGCATGTTTTTGGACTGTGAGGGAAAACCGGAGTACCCGGAGGAAACCCCACGACGACATGGGGAGAACATGCAAACTCCACACACATGTGACCCAGGCGGAGACTCAAACCCGGGTCCCAGAGGTGTTAGGCAACAGTGCTAACCACTGCACCACCATGCCACCCCCTACTTACGATTCGTAAATTATTTATTGATTTAAAACTTTCTTTGATTTAGTAAAATTGCAATTAGTGTAACAATATGGAAAAGAAGAGATCAGGAGGGGCTGAAAAGGTCAGGCTAAGAAAAAAAAAGAGCGTTGGAGGAGGATGCAGAGAAATGTGCCAAAATCACAGAGATTTTTTCAAAAGAATGAAAAGAACTGGGAACAGGTAAATGTTGCAGGTAAACCTGCAGCAAAATATTAAACCAATTCAAATATTAGTGCATTTCTATGGCTTATCGTGACAGATCAATGTGTTCACAAATGTAATTTTAAGAAAAAATATACATATAAAAATCTAAAGCACAATCTATGGATGCAGTAAAATGACCATTTAACCATTTTGTAGTTTCTGACCAGCAGAACCCTGTCAGTCAGTGTTCTGCCAAGAATGAGGGACTGATTAGCAGTGAGGACGCCAGGCTGGCTGAGAGGTCTGCTATTAAATATGAATTAAAGTTACTTAATATACTCATACACACACACAAGTGATAGATGGATTCCATATGAAATTCAGATATTCAGAAGTCGATGAGATTTACAGATTAGATTCAGAGGTAAACTACACAGCAGTGTATTAGTGAAATTAAAAGACTGATAAGTCAAAT
Source organism: Brienomyrus brachyistius (assembly GCF_023856365.1). Lineage (NCBI taxonomy): Eukaryota > Metazoa > Chordata > Actinopteri > Osteoglossiformes > Mormyridae > Brienomyrus > Brienomyrus brachyistius. Next base: position 80,988 of record NW_026042450.1, read on the forward strand.
GTTTTTGTACAGCATATTTCAGGCACAAACATATTGTGATGTATATGAAAAGATATTTTGACACTTTCAATCACTCACTGACTCCGGAGCACTTGGAGGCCTTTGTGCTAATGTGCACAGAGAAGGAAATCCTTATGTTTATAGATAATGAGACAGTAATAAAGAAAGTTGCAGAGACCATCAGGGGCGCTGCTAAGGATTTTGGGCCCCATGAAAAGAATCTTGACAGGGCCCCCAACACAGTTTATTGGGGGCTTCTCTGGGCCCCCTCTCAGTCATGGGCCCCGAGAATCGTCATCGTTTACCCCCCCTTTACAGCGCCCCTGGAGACCATTACACTACTCAGGCGGCTGTTACTGTTATAAATGTCATGTTATTGTTGTTTAAGCCATTTACAGTTAAAAATCTGTATAGTAGTGCAACAAGCCTCACGTGAAGAACTGCGAGATTCATTTTGACATTGTTTTATTTGAAAAGATATTTTGACACTTTCAATCACTCACTGACTGTTGTTAAGCCATTTACAGTTAGAAATTTGTATATATTAATTTTGATATTATTTTATTTATTCATTTGACTAATGTTTCGTTCATATTTGAAAAAGCAAATAAAACTACTGAATAATAAGAATTGAGGTATTGCTTCATTTATCCAGTTTTCACCTTCCTGAAAAAAGTGGGCTGGTAATGGGCATGAAACTCCCGAGCTGAAAACTGGCTCCACTGCGGCACTGTCCACCACTGTAGCTGCATCAGTGATTGTAATGTAGTTACTAATATTCATTTAGCAGACACTTAGCAGACCCAACAACCTTCTGGTACCAGGCACAGTGTCCAAACCCCATGAGTCACACATACCCTGCCCTCTAAACTGGCTCGATCCACCAGAAATTGGTGTTGATAGAACTTGGTTAACCTGAGGCTTGAACCCAATTGACCAATATAGCTAATACTTCAAAAATAAGGCTGTTTCTCACATGTTATTTCCACTATTTTGCCCACCCCTGTAATACCGAACAAGGAATAATTACACAATGCTATACTGCATGTCTATATGTAGTTATGGAAGATGGATGGGTAGATATTTAAAAAAACCTGGTTGACAATAAGTAGTGACACTGACATTTATTTAATAAGAAAATGCCATTTATTTAATATGAAAAAGACATTTACTTAACAAAGACATTATCTTTTCTTATATACACGTCCTCTTTGTCATTTGAGGATTAGGTCAGTAGTGAAACATTCATTGTGACCCCCCCCCCCGTCCTTTTTGTTTCTGTTACCCTGTACTTTAGTCCTCAATAAAGCCTCCATCGATCTGTCCCATCTCCATTGTATCCTCACAAATAAATAAGTGGCAGCGCCTTTCTCTGCCTTGTCTTGCTGGGGCTTTTAATTCTTTGTGATCAGGGTCCCTTCTCTTCTTTCTGGACCCTCTGTCTCTCTGCCTCCATGTCAAGAAGGTCTTTCCATGTGTCCTACATTAGCAAAATCATTTTCAAAATCAAATCTATGTGTCTGAATATTAAAATTCATGATTATTAAACAAGATTAACATAAGTGCTTCATGCTACTCCAATAGAAGTATTGATATTTCATTTCTCAGGTCGAGACCGACATAGACACAGGTTAGATTAGGGCACTATGCAGAAACATAAAGCAGCAGGGGATTCTAATATTAAAAATGAGATGTACTCTGAGTACAGATGCCTCATTACATTATAAGGACTGTTCAGGTTGTTTTCTTACCATCTCTTCTCCAGCCCCAGTCATGTCATCATGTTCCACGTCTGTGTCGTCCTCAGACAAGACACTGTACTGGAACTGCTTTCTTTGCTCAATATACTTCCTAAAGTTCTTCAGGAAGCTCATTTTCCATTTATTTGTGCTTTTAGTGTCTATGTTGTCCTCAGTCAAGACACTGTTGCGGAACTGTGTTCGTTCCTTGAAAACCTTCTTCAAGTTTTGTAGGAAGCTCATTTTCATTTTAGTTCCACTTTTAGTGTCTGAATCGTCCTCGTGCAAGACACTGTATTGGAACTGTTTCCTTTGCTTAATGTATTTAAGGAGGCTCATTTTGAATTTAAAGAGGTGCTGTCTTCCAAGGCGTCTGTTTGTCAAATGATAAAAACTTTCTACCCAGCCTGTATATATATGGTAATGGTCCTAGATTCTAGAACGTAGCGTTGCTAGGATACGGGGCAGAGGTGGATATCGCGATAGATGTCTGTCACTGTTATGCGCCGACTTTATTAAAACTTGTTAACTGTGATCACGTCCAGTTATTTGTGTTCTGCCTGACAAAACAAGACCTCCGGTTGACATAATTGCCGTTTGATAGACGCAAAAGTCGATTTTAGGGACTTTAGATTATAAGATTTTGGATTATAAAATACCATAGTCTCCAGGTAATGACGTCATTAGCAGGCGTGTGGAACAGTGTGTGGACTACACGTTTGTGAGCTAGATGATCATAGGCAAGTGTATCTGCAGTCATCCAACGGCTGGATTCCAACCTCTCCGGAGGAACAGGTGTTGTGCTGAATTCTGTACCCCTGACGTGAAATGCGCCCCCTATCGGGAGCGCGCACCGCGCTTTTCTTCGATTCGAAGGGAGAAAAGCCGTATAGTTCCGTCAATCTAAATGTGCAACAGACATATTAAATTGCGTTTGCACATTTATAACTGTGTCACTTAACGAAGGCTGTATTTAACCCATATAAAACTGATAAACCGTTAGACGATGAGCTCCGAACGAGAACGTAGGCTATTTATTTTTATGTCTCGTCATTAGTTTGCTAGTTTGTAAACAATGACTTATACATATTTTGTTATTTATTTTACTCCACAGTGAAGAGAATGTTCTGCTACATGCAGTGATCTGAAATACCTAAACAAATAAGATGTTTGTCTTTATGACGGCTTACCTGGCAGGAGATCCATTTCAATTCTCTCCTTTGATTCTATCACTAAAGGCTGTTAGCAACCAACACATTTAACGAAATAGATAATTATTACTGAATTTCATAAATGTCACATCACGTGCAGCGCGGGAGGGTGCATTTTACGGCAGCTTTCGTATTTAAGAAACTGGCCCAGGCTTCTAAATGTGCAAACGCAATTTAATATGCCTGTTGCACATTTAGATTGACGGAACTATACGGCTTTTCTCCCTTCGAATCGAAGAAAAGAGCGGTGCGCGCTCCCGATTTCAATTCTTATTATTCAGTAGTTTTATTTGCTTTTTCAAATATGAACGAAACACTAGTCAAATGAATAATTAAAATAATATCAAAATTAATCTATGCACATTGCTAACTGTAAATGGCTTAACAACAGTCAGTGAGTGATTGAAAGTGTCAAAATATCTTTTCAAATAAAACAATATCAAAATGAATCTCGCAGTTCTTCACGTGAGGCATGTTGCACTACTATACAGATTTTTAACTGTAAATGGCTTAAACAACAATAGCATAACATTTATAACAGTAACAGCCGCCTGAGTAGTGTAATGGTCTCTGCAACTTTCTTTATTACTGTCTCATTATCTATAAACATAAGGATTTCCTTCTCTGTGCACATTAGCACAAAGGCCTCCAAGTGCTCCGGAGTCAGTGAGTGATTGAAAGTGTCAAAATATCTTTTCATATACATCACAATATGTTTGTGCCTGAAATATGCTGTACAAAAACATTTGACTTATCAGTCTTTTAATTTCACTAATACACCTCTGTGTAGTTTACCTCTGAATCTAAACTGTAAATCTCATCGACTTCTGAATATCTGAATTTCATATGGAATCCATCTATCACTTGTGTGTGTGCATGAGTATATTAAGTAACTTTAATTCATATTTAATAGCAGACCTCTCAGCCAGCCTGGCATCCTCACTGCTAATCAGTCCCTCATTCTTGGCAGAACACTGACTGACAGGGTTCTGCTGGTCAGAAACTACAAAATGGTTAAATGGTCATTTTACTGCATCTATAGATTGTGCTTTAGATTTTTATATGTATATTTTTTCTTAAAATTACATTTGTGAACACATTGATCTGTCATGATAAGCCATAGAAATGCACTAATATTTGAATTGGTTTAATATTTTGCTGCAGGTTTACCTGCAACATTTACCTGTTCCCAGTTCTTTTCATTCTTTTGAAAAAATCTCTGTGATTTTGGCACATTTCGCTGCATCCTCCTCCAACGCTCTTTTTTTTCTTAGCCTGACCTTTTCAGCCCCTCCTGATCTCTTCTTTTCCATATTGTTACACTAATTGCAATTTTACTAAATCAAAGAAAGTTTTAAATTAATAAATAATTTACGAATCGTAAGTAGGGGGTGGCATGGTGGTGCAGTGGTTAGCACTGTTGCCTAACACCTCTGGGACTCGGGTTCAAGTCTCCACCTGGGTTATATGTGTACGGAGTTTGCATGTTCTCCCCATGTCGTCATGGGGTTTCCTCCGGGTACTCCGGTTTTCCCTCACAGTCCAAAAACATGCTGAGGCTAATTGGAGTTGCTAAATTGCCCGTAGGAGTGCATGTGTGAGTGAATGGTGAGTGAGTGTGCCCTGCGATGGGCTGGCCCCCCATCCTGGGTTGTTCCCTGCCTCGTGCCCATTGCTTCTGGGATAGGCTCCGGACCCCCCACGACCCAGTAGGAGAAGCAGCTTGGAAAATGGATGCATGGATGGTTGTGGTTTTCAGATCACAGCTCCCCCTCAAAGCCCACCAATCAGTGACCATCTTGATGAAAGACATGAAATCAGGACAGCCCACTTTTTTCTCAGCCTGTAACGTCTCTCCTTTATGCCCTGTTGCTGTACCACAGTTCCTCCTGTCATCGGAAGCAGCACCAGCACCTGCCTGCCATCACCTGCCCACTTTGAGACTCAAATCTTAAAATATAGACAGTGTGAATTGGGACTTTGCCATTTTGCTCATATCACGTCCTGTGCCGGCACTTGGAGGATGGGCTTCCCCTGTGAGTCTGGTTCCTCCCAAGGTTTCTTCCTTCTAGGGAGTTTTTCCTTGCCACTGGCTTGCTCTCTGGGGGCTTTGGGCAGGGATGAGGTAAAGTGCTTTGAGACAATATAATGTTGTGAAAATGCGCGACAGAAGTAACATTGAATTAAATTGAAATGAATCACACCAGCTTGTCTCAGCTGACAGCAGCTCTTACTTATCCGATATGGGGTAAGGGGAGAAAGATATCACATACCTTCTGGTCAACATCAAAAGAGATTTACGTAAGGAATAATTGACGACGGCCGTTGAATTATTAGAAAATAATGCACACCCGAGGTGTAATGCTGTTACACCTCGGGTGTGCATTATTTTCTAATAATTCAACGGTCCGGAGTCAATTATTCCGCTTATACTACGGTTGCCACACCTCAATACATCGATCAGATGATATATTTCAAGGGATTCGTCCAGTTTTTCTACTTAAATCGCTATTGTGAGTAGGATTATTTCTTCCGCATCTCATCCAACGACTCTTTTGCTAGTTCCAAAACGTCATTTTAAAGCTGGCAATGGAGGCTTGAGCCGTTGATAGCAGACTAATACAGTTAATAATGAAGTTATTAGAAAGAGAGCGAAAGAGACTTGTATGAATTAGGCTACCTCTGTGTGTCCCTCAACAGTGTTCTGAAGCACCGTCTCTAAACTGTAAGTCTGCTTTAAGATGCAGCGCTGTTATTACCTCGCTAGTGAGAAATGTCATGTGTAGCCTTTAAGTTGCTACACTAGGCTAACTAATACTGCTGCAGCCCAGTTGTTGAAAGTTTCATATTCACCGTAAATATTAAAATTTACTTTCGGAAAATCGTCTGTCATGTTGTTGTTTTTGTTAGTCCTGTGTGCTGTATAGGTACTGTATGCTAATTTTCGTTATTACAGTTAACTATGCGAAGTGATATGGAACTGTAATGCGGTCAAGAGAGCTACCTGGAACTACGTTCACCGTGCGTTTATCTGAAAATAATTGCACACCTCAAAACGTTCGTCAGCCAATCAGATTAAAGCATTCAACGGTCCCGTAGTATAAATATAAAATAATGTACTGGAAACTGGTATAACACTCACTAAATGTGACCTATTATGCTTTTCCCTTTCTATTCGTGTGTTATATGGCTTCAGGTGCATGTAAACAGTCTGCAAAGTCTTAAGACGCAAAGTACATAGCAAAGGGAGTAACTCTCACCACAGAAACCACTCTTCTCTCATCTGCCTAAAACACCTCATTGGAATTCCAGCCCTTACTTTTACAACATGATGAGGTCTCTTCATAACACAATCCTTATTGGCTGTCTACCTGCAAGGATCCATCTGCCGACTGCAAGACAGGGGAATAAAGGGTAAGCTGACCAATCAAACCACACTGGACTCATTGGGGGTGGGATTAGACAGAGGGTGAATAGAGATGTGCATTATTGAGAAATGATATGTGTTTTTGGAACACTGAAGCATGCAAACTCTATTCTAGTAGAGCCTAAAAGTACAATTTTAAACTGAAAGTGAGCATAATAATGCACCTTTAAGCAACAGTAGGTTGCTGGCCATGGTGCTGAAAGCCCGGATTGGCAAATTTTACACAAAATTCCTTTATCTAATTTAACTATAACCCTCTTATTTTGTTGGCAGTGATGCTGTGTGACGTCTACAGAGGTTGGTATTGAAAGGATTACAGTGGGTAATGGATGATTTAGATGAACCTAGATGAAATTTGACATCCAAAAGGGTTTGGACACTCAGTTCAACTTTGGACAACAAATCTTCCCAGAAGTTTCTCTCTGTCTCTCTTGCCAGTTATTTTCTGTTTCACCTGAATCAAGGAGGAATCAAATGCACAAGTACACTGTAGGATATATAAGATGCAAATCCATTAAAAGCTTTTTGTTTAAACATTATAAAACAGATTTACATACATTAATTAAGTAGTTTGAAACTTCATTTAGAAAAAGGAGGCAATGACCAGCCCAACCAGTAGTTCCATCTCTGATTTTTCAGAATCTCTTGTCCCTTGGATAACTCTTGAAGTCATGATTTAACTAATTTTTAGCTCTGTCTTCAACTTCATCAGTTAGATGATCATTGTGGAGGGAAATGCAGTGAAGCCATGAAACATGCTGTCAGGGTTGGTCGCGATTGCTGGGTGAAGCGGGCGGCCGTTCGGGCAGGCGAGCAGGCAAGAAGCAGGCAGGCAAGCGGAAGACGGGGAAACGGGGATTTATTGGATGAACTAGGTGCGGGAAACATCAGACGCCAACTAACATCAATGACAGACAATGAACTCAGGACAGACATGGACTGAAATAGACAGGACTGATCAAAATAACTAGACACAGAAAAACCATCAGCTTCCATCGCGTTCACTGCTTAGGAGGGAAGAGACCCGACGGACGCAGACCCAGACCAATAGTGGCCAAATTGTAGCACTTTAAACAAAAAGAACTGGTTAAAAGCCGCGGCCGGGAACTAAAAGGAACGAACCTTAGTATCAACGACCAGTTTCCCAAGGATATCCTGGAAAGAAGGAAGATCCTGTTTCCTATACGGAAAACATTCATCGACGGAGGCTCCCTTGCTGTCATTGCGGTCGACAAACTGTACATCAGCGGACGGCTCTGTTGCCACCAGAATTCCACCCCCTGGCTGTTCTGAATCTGCAACAGGTGATCTGTATCCACACCAACAATCTTGATATAATAATCCATAGATTATCTAAGAGATCTAGATATAATAATAATTGCCGGTCTAATGAGCTTAAGGCATTGTCATCGTCTCTCTTCTTTTATTATTATGATTATAATTATTATTATTATTATCCTTTTCTTCTCTCTTTCTTTTTGTCCCTTGTTTTTCCCCTGTTGATTGCTGTTGTCACTTTGCGATGTTGCTTTGGCTCCTGCACTGTTTTAGTTCACTTAAGGCTCCTCCCACGTTTTCTCACTACTTTTTCTCTGCATCACATTTCTGTTACCTTCCCATTTTCTCCATGTTGCCATATGCTCAATGCACAGCATAAATAATGACACAAAGTGTACACAACGCCAAGCAAAGTGTACACAAGCATACACAAGTGGTGCTGGCAGTGCCCTGGGGTGTGGTCGCCGGGGGCCCCGGGTCCGCTCCTTCCTGCTCGGCGGTGGGGGGCTGGGGTGCCTACTGAGCCAGCTGGTTAGCTGGCTCTCTTTTGCCAGGGGGTGAGCAATCTGCCCCCTGGCCTTATGAATCCCAGCCCCTCTCCCCCCTCATTCACAATATGCCAAGCACACATGTAGGGCCTCGGGGGAAGGGGGGGGGTGTATGCCGTGCATTCTACGGTGGGGAGGGCCGTTTATGTGGCCTGACTCACTGTGCTGTGCGGCCTTCTGCCTCCCCCTGTTTTAATTGCACTTTAGTCATCACATGCCAGTATACACACAGGGCCTTGGGGGCCGGGGGCACTACTCAGAGGCTGGTGGTATCACTCGCCTCTGTGCTGCTGCCGCCCCCCAATTTTACTCACACCATATACATTCAGGGTCTTGATAGGGGAGTGATGTGGAGGAGGGCTGTTCACAAGCAGCGCCCGTCAATTTTAAATTCATCTTAGTTTCTCAACAGTCATACTCACCCCTACACTACATACAGTCTCATACATCTCCACACGCATCCAACACTCTATCTCTGAGAGTGGTCACGCACGCTAGCCTGCATCTCGCCTACACAATTGAGCACACATGTACATATACTTGCACGCACCCATCCAAGCACACACTAAGATTTTATATGCTTGTATAGTGGTGTTACTTTCTGCACGCTATAATTTTGTTTATTCCTTTCTGAATCTATCACTCCTTTTTTTTCTTTTTTCCTGTCTTTTTTTCTCCTTTTCCTTTTTTCCCCTCCTAATATGTCCCTCCTCTACGGCCAGCTCACCCACTGCAATGTTTTTACATGATGAAACTGAAATAAATAAATTAAATTAACATAAAAAGAAATAGATCAACATGGACTGATAACTGGTTAACAGATAGGAAACAGCGAGTAGTTATAAGAGGCACAATGTCACAGTGGGCTTGCGTTCATAGTGGGGTACCGCAGGGTTCGATTTTAGGACCACTATTGTTCCTAATTTACATAAATGATATGGATACCAATATATACAGTAAACTGGTGAAATTTGCAGATGACACCAAGGTGGGTGGTGTAGCAGATACTGAATTAGTGGCTCAGCAGCTACAGCGGGATCTTGATTTAATTAGTGACTGGGCCGATACCTGGCAGATGAAATTTAACGTCGATAAATGTAAGGTACTCCATCTAGGGAGCAGAAATATAAAGTACAGGTATTTCATGGGTGTCACTGAAATAAAGGTAGCTGATCATGAGAAAGACCTTGGTGTGTATGTTGATGCTTCCATGTCCCATTCTCGCCAGTGTGGGGAAGCAATAAAAAAGGCCAATAGGATGTTGGGGTATATCTCCAGGTGTGTGGAGTTTAAGTCAAGGGAGGTAATGCTAAGATTATACAATTCCTTGGTGAGACCTCACCTAGAATATTGTGTGCAGGTTTGGTCACCATATCTTAAAAAGGACATTGTGGCCTTAGAAAAGGTGCAGCGTAGGGCCACAAGAATGATTCCTGGTCTTAGAGGAATGTCATACGAGGAACGGTTACTTGAGCTAAATCTGTTCAGTCTCAAGCAAAGGAGATTGAGGGGGGACATGATCCAGGTATATAAGATTCTAACAGGTTTGGATGCTGTTCAACCAAATAGTTACTTCAGCATTAGTGTAAAATACACGAACTCGTGGCCATAGGTGGAAATTAGCGGGAGAACATTTCAAGCTGGATTTAAGGAAGCACTTCTTTACGCAGCGTGTAGTCAGAGTATGGAATAGCCTTCCTGATAAAGTAGTGCAAGCTGAATCCTTGGGTTCCTTTAAATCAGAGCTAGATAAGATTTTAACGACTCTGAGCTATTAGTTTAGTTCTCCCCAAGCGAGCTTGATGGGCCGAATGGCCTCCTCTCGTTTGTATAGTTCTTATGTTCTTATGTTCTTATGAGGGGTCTATACAGAGTTTATAGAGCCCCTTATGGTAAAGCAAGTATGTTTGGCACAGCAGTGCATTCAGACCATGATTCTGCTAAAGCTGCCAGACAGAACAAGGGGAAAAAAGAGAACATTTCTAGAGCCTCATGATATGGGAAGTCAGAAACGTCAGGTCTATTTATTGAGATCCGCATGAAAGCTACAAGGTGGACTCCTGGCAGCCTATTGCGGATGTTTGGCTTGAGCTGAAAATATATTAACTGTTAGGCTTTAAAAACGATAGCTGATAGCATAAAATGGTGATAGTTTAAAGCAGAAAATTCCATTGTGAAACGCCTTTATCACCCTGGGAGCGTTTAAAAAACGCAGATATTTTTCTCTGCTTTTCAGGTGGCTGACGCTACATATTTTCTGACGTGCGCTCTCTGTCCGCTGGTGGGAGTGTGCTCACCTGTGTGTGCGCGCACGTGTCTGTGAGCGCGCATCGGGACGGAACTCCGCCATGCGCGAAAGTGTAGAGCAGGGGTGTCCACACTTTTTCAGCTTGCGAGCTACTTATAAATGACCAAGTCAAAATGATCTACTATAAAAATGCAAAACATATTATTATTTATAGATTTATAGATATTCGTTATTATTTATTGTTGTTATTATTATTGTTATTATTTAATATTGTTTATCATTATTATTAATTTCCCTTTGGCATAAATGAAGCATTTTTGAATTGAACTGGGATTTTAGTTCCTTCACCTTTCTCTTTCTAGCTCGCTTTTCGGAGGGAAGTTAATGCCGTAGTTTTCATGAGCAGTCCGAAAATGCCGCTGCACATTTCCCTTCTTCGGAATAGCAATGGTAGACTGACAGATGAAACAAACGCACTTCGAAGATGACCTTGTGGGGAAAAAATACTCCTCCTTTCATTCCGTATGGAAGTGGTAGGTTATTGGCTTCGTACTTGGTCCTGCTCCCCCATTCAGTTTTATACCCTCTCTTAAGTTTAGTAGAAATAAATTGGAGGCGACTCGGTTGCTTACTGGAGTTTTGCAGCAGCTGGCGCGGTTGATCGCATCATCCTTCCTCTATTTTTTATGTCGTGCGATCTACTCACTCTTTGCGATCGACCAGTAGATCGCTATCGATGTATTGGGCACCTCTGGTATAGAGACAAAAATGACAAGCTGTTGTGCAAAAAAGATAAATAACAAAAGGCTATTTAATCTGTTTATTAAAAGGACAATGTATAGAGCTATTCCATAGTAAAGGTAACCTTTCAGTAAATGACTTCTGCTGTGATCTGACGCTATATAGAAAATGTAATTAAATAACATGAACTTGACCTTCTGCGGGGGGGCACCCTAATATAATGATAGGGGAAACACTGCTGTCTGTCTGCCATAAAATAAATAAAAGGGGGAATTGGAATTGCATATGACTATGGAGAGAATGGTTGGCTATAGTGAAAAAGGTGTGGAAATTTTTACTAATTCACATAAGGGACAGCATGAAGGGTTGTTTAATTCAGCATCGGAGGAATTCATATATTTGTGTGATTATGATAATCACACTATTATAATTTGATTGTACATCTCTTGAATTAATTACAGTGTCATGTATAACACTACACTTTTTAATACATTGTTTAGCAGAACAGACTGCAAAACTGTAGTGCAGGGGCGATTCTAGGTTCAGAGCTTTGGGGGTGCTGAGCACCCAGGGAGCTGCCCAGCAAGGCAAGATACACTTTACTCGTCACAATGAGACTTTTTCCCTGCCTCTTTCAGGCCCCGCATCCCCCCCATTACATTTCAGAATGAAGTCTAATGATATAAGATCATGATTCTCAAACTGTGGTACCTGGTACGTGAGGCTCCCCATTGTGGTACTTGGAGGAAAGTTATAAGCATCTTTTTAAAATAAAAATACTTCAAACATGTACAATTCAATCAAAAAAGTACAAATCTTTGAATTAAAATACCTAAAGTATACTAAATTCATATTTCGAATATACTAAGCATTGTCTTCCCTTTTCTTCTTGTTTCAATGTCAGCCTGCTAAATTTTCACGTTCTTAGGATGCTCATTTTGACTTAATGCAAATGTGGGGGGCACGTACTGCGGCAGTCATACAGACTAGATGGTCCAAAAGGTGACCTACCTACTATTGGCTGAGGTTTTGTAGATTTGTGGCTGAACCACATAAAAATATATCATTAATTTTATTCTGCCCAATTAATGATAATAATGTTATGTTGGAATATTGTTAAAGAGGCAAAAACTGCTTCAACACAGTTTGTTTTGCAGATTCTGTATAGCAGCTTTAATATAGAGAGAACACAACTTCCAGATTGTATGAGTAAAATTAGGATCTTTTTCTGTCAGTTTAACAGTTTCTGTTTTGCCTGTCACTGACTATTCCCTGTTTGTTTTCTTACCTGGTTCTTCCTGACCTTGTACTTTCTCCTCACTGTCTGCTCTTTCCTCTCTCCCTCTTGACAATCATACACAAATATATTGTATTCAATTAGATAAAGAAATTACATTAATATAAAAAAATGCTATTGACATCACTAATAAAAAAACTCTTCTCTCAGTGCACTTTCAATCAAAAGGCAAATAACCAAACCACGTGTGCATTTAATAAAATATATGACTATTTAAACACTGATCCAACATTATTCTTGATTGACAGATCATGATCTTCTCCTTTTATCTGAATGCCCGTCCTTTTTTTGAAAAAACTTCCTTATATCCATTATGAACCTGGCTGTCTTTCTGTGCAAAATACACACACACACACACACACACACACACACACACACACACACACACACACACACCAGAAGTTATAAAGTTAATGGGCATCCAGTCAGTTAGCTACCTTAGGTTTAATATTCGGAACATGAAAAAATAACCAGCTTCTCTCGTTCCATTTCAAAGAGGACTCGTAAAACGGTTGGCAATTTAAGTTTTAAATTTAGGCTATATAAATTTCAATGGGAGCAACAGGACGGTCAAAATGTTGCTGATTTTCCTACAGAGTAGGGCGGATTGTAGAGTAGCAAACATCGTCAGAAAACGTGTTTTCAACACTGCAGTTTACCTGTGAGGGTAATGTTTTTCAGCTAATAAGAGACATGGTCAGACTCCTACTACCTAACTATATAAAGAAAGAGTTACTGAAGGTTAAATGCAGCTAACATGTCCTGTTTTAAGCCAAGTACTCACACCACCGCTGCAATGCGTCTCAGCCACCATTGCTCTGGCAGGAGCGCTGGAGCCAGTCAGAGTAGCGGAGAGTGAAGCTGGAACGAACCATTTTTCGGGGCTGGGGGGGGGTATCTATACTAGTTATTAAAATATTACATCTGAATGCTTTTTCATATTTTAATACTGTCTCACATAAACAGCATGAACTGTCAAAAAAATTAGAAATCTTTTGAAATCTTTGGGGGTGCTTTTATTCATTTTATTCATTCAAAATGGGCTAAAATCGCCCTTGGGCAGGACCCTGTTAACCCTAATCCAGGCAAAGTTACAGGGTCCTCTCTGTTTCTCTTCATAGGGGTCTTTGCAGACATCCAGACATGAGCTTGTTTTGCTCAGTGAGTAACACCATGGCCCCACAATTACGGAGCTGTGAGTTCAGTTCTGACAAGTTTTCTGTATTCACTAGTTTCCATCAGCAGACTGTGTGAACTATGACTGTGTGTATACTACTCTGGGTACCTTGGGTCCTGTTGTAAGCTCCCAGCACAGCAGTTCCCTGTACTGGAGAAGCAGTAATGGAATATGAATGGGAATCTACAGTAGATGTACTGTTTACAGTGAAATGTAGTTCAGAAAAAGAGAGAATGTCAACCTTGAGAGGATCACTTACCTCAGCAGTGACATTCATGTCTCTCGTGCCTCTTCCTATCATGTCAGTAGATGGATTGGGAGAGCATGGGGGTCATGTAGTCGCTGGAATGGGGTCTGTGGCACTCCTGATATTTTTGTAAGACGGTGAAGGTCTCCTGGTGCTCCTTATTTTGCTGTGTGGCTGCTAGACATGGACGTTATCCAGTGACCAGAGATGAAGACTGGACTCCTTTGGTACTGTTTCTCTTCGGAGAATCCTTGGCTACCACTGGTTTGACTTCGTGTCAAATGAGTGGTTGCTCAGGGAGTCCCGCGTGAGTCAGGTTACCTGCATTGTAAGTGTCAGGTATAGCACTATGACCATGTGGCATGATTCCCTGAGGGTGATCCAGCTCGTAGGGTCCCTACTACCCTATTCCAGTGCAATCTCCCCAACCTGACCTGATCTAAAATTAAGGTAGTGGTCCAAGCTGTAGGTTTACTGACAGACCACTGTAGGTCCTTATCAATGAAGTGTACCATTCTATCAAGACTGAGGATAATAAGTAATATAATTCAAGTGCTATAATAGTACCCTCAAACAGTGATCCTCCTTTATTGGTCTGTAACATACAATATTGCCTGCCCAAGAGCCCACTGGAGCAGGCTCGCAGGAAATATGAAAGACCTTTGTGGGTGGAGATGTGATCTTTCCACATGATTTCAAGTGAAAACATGAAAAGGCATCTTTAAAACGAAGGCTTTCGCTATTGCAAATGTCACACTATTTAAGGTCTCAGGAAGTCTAGGGGAAGCACAAATATATAGTGCATATAGCTGTGTCTCACATAAAAAGGTTGTGCATACTCTGCTCATATTGTTCAAAATGGAGTAACACTTTGCCATGAATTTTTAATTTTAGTATGAGCCCATATAGTTAAGTCTTGACTGTTTACACGTAAACACTTAAAAAAGATATAGCTGAGGTCCTGGATTCAGTCTCCTGCATTTTCTCTCTAACACCCTCAAAGAATTTCTTGCAGGGATTAATTCAGTATGTTTTAACAACATATAAAAAGACCAGATGAGTTAGGAGCAACACTTTACTTGAGGGGGCACAAATAATGTAGTAGTACATCCATCCATCTATTTTCCAAACCGCTTATCCTACTGGGTCGCGGGGGGTCCGGAGCCTAACCCGGAAGCAATGGGCACGAGGCAGGGAACAACCGAGGATAGGGGGCCAGCCCATTCACACACCATTCACTCACACATGCACACCTACGGGCAATTTAGCAACTCCAGTTAGCCTCAGCATGTTTTTGGACTGTGGGGGGAAACCCCATGACGACATGGGGAGAACATGCAAACTCCACACACATGTGACCCAGGCGGAGACTCGAACCCGGGTCCCAGAGGTGTGAGGCAACAGAGCTAACCAGTGCACCTGTCAGCGTTCGCTGGTTAAAGCGGGTAGTGCGCACAGGCTGACAAGCGGGCAGGAAGCAGGCGGAGTACAGGGAAAACGAGGATTTATTCGGGATCGGGACGGAGCAGACAGCACTAAGACTAACTAACATCAATGACAGACCAGAAATTAAGGCAAGACATGGACTGAAATAGATGAGATTGGGCGAAAATAAGTGGACACAGCTGGGCAAGATCAGGGAAGCACACGTGGGTAATCAGGGGGCGTGGCACACACGAGGATCGTACGAGCCGGGCATGACAGCACCACTATGCCGCCCCTGAAGTAGTGCACTCTTACTTAATTTATTAATTAACCAGAAAGTATTAGTTATATACTGATCCCACGTTCGTTCATTCTTAATCATAACAGTTACTGTATTTGTTCATCATTTGTACTTGAGTAGTTACTGAGTTATTACTGAGTAATGTATATTTGAATAATATAAAATATAACAATACATGTGCTATAAATCAATAAACCATTGTCCTTTAGTTTTATCCACTGCAGGGCTGCAGGAAGCAGCATACTGAGGAAATGCCTTGGGCGGGATGGTAGCCCGGATCAGGGCTCACATACTGGCTCACATGTGGGCAATGAAGAAGTAGCACTTCACGTGTACGGGAGAAAAACAGCAGCCAGAGGAATCCTATGCAATCTCAGTGAGAATAAACTCCCCAGACCCAGGACTGGGGCAGAAATTGCAGGATTCTCCTCTAGCATTTATTTTGGCATACTGTATTTATTGCTATTATCCTTGGTACATGTTTATATTTGCCAATAATTGAAATTGAAATAAACATGATTATTATTCATCCATCCTTGTACCGCATATCCTGGAGACGAGGGCCTGGAGCTTATCCCAGGTAGCATAGGACACAATGGTATACTTTTGGATGGGATGCCAGTCCATTGCAGGGAATGCACTCACTCACACACTGTGGGCAATTTAGAGATGACAGTCTATTATTATTAGGATACCTATAGTTTTTAGTAGTTTTCACTATTATTATGCTTTTTGCCATGGGAGTCTATGGCAGCCCATAGAGCTGATTGGCAACTTTTTTGGAATTTGGCACATCGATAGAGATCATACCATGCATTTGTTGGTATTCATACCAAATTTGGGTTCAATCCATCCATCACTCTAGCGCCACCCTCAGGCCAAATTTCAAGAAATGTTTTTGCCTTATTCTCTTTCTTATCATTGTATGATTATGCTATTTACTTTTAAGTATTATGGAATATTACTTAGCACTATATAACGTAGAATACAAGTATTATGACATTATTAAATAGTATGTCAAATATCCATGATGTAATCATTACAATATAAACATTATAATGTAATCAACACAATGTAATCAACTGAGTATGTATTTGCACCTTTTGTTAGTCTGAGATTCTGTTATCTACTTTATGTTAGTCCTGAATCTATGAATATTCACTTTTATTAACGTATATTTTATCACAATGTTAAAGGATAAATATATTATCAACCTTTTAGTTAGACAATGTGTAAAAGGCTGAAACTGCCTAGGTTTACTACTGAAGGAAGGGATTCGCCTGAGTTCACCCGAAGTTCACAGCTGAGCATTTTTAAAAAACCAAGTGGAGCTGCTCGCGCCACCAGTATGTTCAGCCGAGAGACCAAACGGTAAAAGAAATGATGGACAAACTTGTCACCTAGGGGTGTGGATTAAGGGAAAAAACAATTGTGAATGGCTGAAGGAATGATGATGCTTAAGTGGCGAGATATTGTTAAATGATAAGAACTTATATAAAAATTGGTGTAAAACAGTATTGGACACACTTTTACGTGTCCAGCCTTGGTTGTAACTTCATTGTTGCAATAAAGACTGAATTCTGGATACTGCACAAGCGGACCTCTGACTTCTGATTTGGCGGGGAAGGAGAAAAAACCACGACAGCATCTCACTCAAGGGCGCTGATTGGCTGAATTCATGTTGCTATGTGCATATCTTGTCATAGAAGTTCTAGAATTTTCAAGTATTATATAACTTTGACCTATCACCAGTGGAGCTCATTCTTGATCAAGATGGCTAGGTAAGTGGTAGACTTCTATACAGTTCTGAACTAGGATTAAATATTGGCACTTGATTTTTGAGTCCCCCAAAATACATTTTGCAGGGGGGTGGGGGCGGGTCCCCCACAAAAGAATTAGCGCAGTGATGGGGACGGGGGCAGGGCGTTCCTGGGTTAACACTGATCAACCGGCTAACATTGACAGCTAATGACAATTTGCTGAACAAGAGGGCAAGGTGGTCTTCCATAATGCACTGCTACACTGTTACTTATAAATTTTGGTACTTGGGGAGTGGCAAAGGAAAACCAGTTTTAAACTTTTTTGGCGATTTCTCTCGAAATAAAATCAGTTACAGATTTTCATCCATAATCATCGTTATCGTCAACGACATTTATTTTCAGACTAAAACGAGACGATATCTAAATAAAAATGATTTTGCGAGACCTAAGACTATGACGAAGCGTATTGACACTTTCGTCAACAAATAAAAACGAGAGGAAAATGTTTGCCAGAGACGACATACAATCAGAACTAATGTAGTTCGCATAAGGCAGGGGTATTCAGCTAAAAGTTAAAGAGGTCCATTTGGAGAATTTCTTGAAGCGAAGGTCTCGAAGATCATAATGTCTAACTCTGATATGTGACATATTAAGTATCCTATTAGTTGTATCAACATTGCATGTAATCAAAATCTAACTATCAAATTAATTCAGTACAATTCAAAGACTTTTTGACAATATTTATTGTTACGTGACATAGAGCTGAACATACATGTATGAGTGCCGATATGTTTTATAATGTTCTCTCATTTACTAGGTTTAAAAGGACAAAAGTTGTAAAAGTATACAGGACTGCATTTCAAAATTAGATAAAATAAAGTGCTTAACTTAAACCGTAAAACCTTAATACAATCGTTTTTATGTCATATATTTTACTATTCATGGATTTAAGTATTGGTTTGTATACTGTAATTCCACACCGGTAATTAAATTAAAGTCTCGTTTTAATATAAATACATACGAACTTATCACTTCAATCGCAATTAGAGTAGGATATGGGCGGTCTTATTATTTCGAAACATGTATAAAACGTGACATGTTCTTCTTATATTAGCTTTATATTTGTCGGAGTAACAACGCAAACGGAATGACAAGCGGTTTCAGACGAGAACAGCGTATTTTACTTTTCTTTTCAAATAAAACGCGGGGTTGCCAACTTCGGCTAGCTGGCTGGAGTTAGATTTTCAGTTCGAGTTGTCAGCACACATATGTAACAGTTTGTACCGTGTAAATAGTCTGCTTTTGTATTTAACCGTATAAATTGGACGTAATTTTAGGTTTATAATGGTATAATACAGTAAGATTGCCGTAATATTTCCTGCGTGAGTCTGAAAGCGTATCATGCCAGAAGCTTAAGATCTGGCAACCATGAAAACGTACGTTTTTTTTTGTTTCAACTGATTTGTATAACATATAACATTACTTTATACAGTTGTTTAAAAGCGGAAACTTCAACGAACATGAAATCACCTGAAAGAGAGTTTTTTTGCCTCTATATACTCATAAAATTGTTGCCTTGGGGTAATTATTTTGATGTTGAAAATGTTCAAATGGAATGGTTGCAATTCCTGCTTCTGATAGCCGTTGAGAGGTATGTTTTCTATGTTTGGATTTTTTTTTCTTGATAATGGGTATAAATCCCTTATTGGTCTTTTTCTTTAAACATATTTGAGAATTTCAGGTGAAACATTTAACAGCGAACAATAGCAAATAAAAATATTGCAAATATTTATTTTAATATTTTTATTTTAATATTCAGAGAGAGCAGGCCAGGTGGCACTATAGCCTGTGCACTTTTTCTTTATTTTTGCACTAATGGCATTACTGATTTTAGTTTCCAGGTGAATGAACATGTTTATGTTTCAAATAAGAGTGAAATCTTTGTCACTGTGCACTGCACAGTCAGACCTTAAAACCGTTCCTTAACATTGGTTTAATTTCATTTTGGTGAACATAATGACTTTCAGAAATCGAAGGGAAACTTTAAACATTATTCTTTGTACTTTTCATTTTAGTCGACTAAATCAACTGGTTTTACTCAACTGTAATCTTATGAAATATAGTTGACCAAAACTAAAATATTTTAGATGACCAAATTATCACTGAAACTAAATTACATTTTAGTCAGAAGACTACGACTAAAACTAAATAAAAATTTGTCAAAATTAACACTGGTTCGTATTAAGTGGATAACTTTTGCCAAGTGATACATTTTATTGACCGGGGGAGGGGGGGCGCCACGAGAATTAATACCATACAGGAGAATGCTCGGTATGCCATATGCTCTGTATTTGTATTTCCTGTAGCTGCAGTGAGTATATTAGCATTATTGTTCATATGTGTACTGCCACTATAACAAGTGCATATATATGTGACAGTAAAACTTTCTGGGCATCTACATTGATAAAACTTAGGTGATAGTACTGTTTTGTTATTAAGTACAATTATTAGATTGAACCGGCTTATTTATTTGCTCTTTAAGAGGTTTTTACTGTTGTCTGGTGTGCTGTAGAGCAACCTGTCTGACCGAAACCTATTTCTCCTCTCAGCACTAGGAGAATGGAGAAAGCAGTGGATTGGACAGATGACAAGTACTGGGCAGCCTGGGATAAGTGGGATGAGGTGATAGATTGGGGAGATGAAAAGTCTTCACCCACAACACCTCCCTCTATTCAGGCTGGCACCAGCACTGGAGACGTGGATGTTGGGGTGGAACATCACCAGCAGCCAGTATTCAAACGTATGTATTTCAGAGCTTTTTTTTAACATGAATTGGAGACAGTCTGATCATAATTGGAGTTTAAAAAATTGGTCGGCACTATGAAAATGATTCTCACTGATTGAATAACAGCAGAATAGTTGCTGAAATTATATTACAATGTACAATAAAGAGAAATGTTTCTGTGCAACAGGCCAGCAAAAGAAACTGGTTTTGAGGATGCAAATTCATCTCAGTGTGCAGCCTCAGCCTCAACAAGCGGCGCAGAACGTAAATGACAGGGAGGAAGAAGCCCCAGTTCTGTCTAACCTGTCATCTTGGAGGGAACCTGTTACTCAGGAACACAGGGAGTCAAAAAGGCATAAGGACCCATTCTCCGTGCCTGGATATGAGACCCACCACTGGCCCAGAGAAAAATACTGGTCGCGACAGCCAGCAAAGACAGTCATTGATGAAAATATCATCCTGGGCTTCTGCAATGGCCTGATGGCTTTTTCACTGTCGTGAAAATTATGAATTTTAAGAATTTATATTTATTATGTAATAAAAATTTCAAGCTAATGCTGTCTCAGCCAAATTCTGTCCTCTATGTCCATCAATAATGCAATGAAAAAGAAAATATATCAAGCATCTCAGTAGATACTGACTGTATTGAATTGCACTGGGATAGTGAATCCCTGGGAGAAAGTTCGATGTAGGCAGGGTTTCATCTATTCTGTTATATAATCATGTGTGACAAATTGCAGTAATGGAAAAAAATAATCCTATTAGAATCTTACATACCTGGATCATGTCCCTCCTTAGTCTCCTTTGCTCAAGGCTGAATAGATTCAGCTCAGCTAACCTCTCCTCATAAGACATTCCTCTAAGACCAGGAATCATTCTTGTAGCCCTACGTTGAACCCTTTCAAAGGCAGCAATGTCCTTTTTAAGGTAAGCTGGATTTATGAATTTAACGCTATTGTGCATTTAAAACACACAAATAGTTCAAATCAGCAGTTATGGTTTTAACGGTAAGGTGACCAAACCTGCACACAAAATTCTAGGTGGGCTCTTACCAAGGAATTATATAATCTAAATATCACCTCCCTTGACCTAAACTACACACAGCTAGAGATGTAACCCAATATCCTATTGGCCTTTTTAATTGCTTCCCCACATTTGTGAGAGTGGGACATGGCAGCATCAACATACACACCAAGGGTAGTCTACCATTTTGTCTTAGATTATAGCTTCCATTACTTTTCCAGAAGCCTATAGTTTGATGGATTACTTCTATCCTTTTCAATATGGGTGTTATATTAGCATGCTTCCAATCAGAAGGTACCACAAAAACAGAAACAGATTTATGAAATTATTAAAGGTCGACAAATAATATCCCTCATCTCTTTTAAAACTATAGGTAAGATGCTGTTATGATATCCTGTCTAGGGTTGGAGTGTAACAGTATTCACGGGAAAGGGGAATGGGATAAAGGGACAAACAGGGTGAGGGCAAGAAGGGAACACCAGTGGACAAAGGGATATTTTTTTGTATTTTATTCATACACAATACTGACACTAGGAACTAAAACTGGGCCGTCACTGGATCTTCCAACAGGACCATGATCCTAAGCACATGTCCAAATCAACACAAAAATAGTTAGCTGACTATAGGATGAAGCTTCTGCCATGGTCATCTCAGTCCCCTGACCTGAACCTCCCTGGGATCAGTGGAAGACTACAACCACTTCCTATACAACGACTTCCTACAGTGGTGGCCAGGAGCACCAGTGCAAGGGATGAGCGCCCCAGGAGCCGGGCAGCGTGCCTTCCTGGGGCAACCCGATGGATCCAGCACAATCCCCTCATGACTCCACCCGGAAGAGTGAGCGGATACACTACAGTAGAGGGGAGCTTCTCCAACTGCGGTCGTCTATCACCTCAAGGCCGGCAGTTGCTCTTCCTCCGGAGTTTCGCCTGAGTAAAAGAGGTAGGCGAGGAGGTGTATGCTCCAAGCTGAGGAGGAGACCCTTCAGACCACCGCTACTGCCCATCATACTGGCCAATGTATGTTCACTCCAGAATAAAATGGACTTATTGCATGCCAAGTGTCGGGTGGAGCGGTATCACCTATGTTATTGCCCTGACTGAAACCTGGCTTGATGACACCATCTCAGACTCAGGTTATTCTCTCCAATCAAATCAGGTTATTCTCTCCAATTTTATGATCTGGCGGACTGACAGGACGTCTCAGTCAGGTAAGAAGTGGGGTGGTAGGGTCTGCATCTTTGTCAACGAGCGGTGGTACACGAATATTAAAGTACACTGCATTGTTTGTACACCTGACAGAGATGCTGATTCTATCTGTACGCCCCTTCTACCTTCCGTGGGAATTCCCTACTGTAGTAATTAGCTGTGTCTACATTCCACCAAGCACCAACACCAAGGCAGCGGCGGAGCTAGTGTGTGAGGACGCCAGCTCCATGACGGCAAGATATCCCGACGCCCCGGAGTTACTGCGAGTGATTTTAACAACTATAATCTCAACGCTGTTTTGCCATCTTTTTATCAGTATGTGGATATTCCCACTAGGAAGCTTAATACTCTGGACTTATGTTACAGTAACATCTCTGACGCCTTCATCGCGCGTGTACATCCTCCACTTGGCCACTCTGACCACAATGTTGTCTTCCTGCTACCTCACTGCAAACCAGAACTGAAGCACATTAAACCGCATGTGCACCTGGCCACCCTCTGGTCGGAGGAGGCAATTGAACGACTATAAGGTTCACTTGCATGTACAGATTGGGACATTTTCCAGGGTGATCAGAACCATAAAGTTTCTGTAATTACAGACTACATCAAGTTTTGTATTTATTCCACTATTCCCACCAGAACTGTCTGGAGATATCCTACCTACAAACCCAATATCACTTCCCATGTTAAGCACAGCTTGAAGGAAAAACACAAAGCATTTCTATACAAGGACTGGTCTTCTGTCCAGTCACTCAGTAGACAAGTAAAGAATGAGATAATCAATGCCAAACTCAAATATAAGGGTTGGCTGGATCAGGAGTTCAGTACAATGAACACCAAACAGGCCTTTTGGTTACTCACTGGTCAAATACCCTACCATGACCTTCATCCCATAGGCACTGATCTTACAACTTTTGCTGACTCCTTAAACTCCTTCTATACAATGTTCGATAAGCAGGACTACTCTGCTGTCTGTGAGGAGCTGCTCAATGACCTTCCCTCTGACGATCCTACAAACCCTCTCTTTACTGTAGAGGACGTGAGGCAGCAGCTAAGCAGATGCAAAGCTGGCCAGGCCGCCGGGCCTGATCGTGTACCAGCTAAAGTTTTCAAGCTATTCGCCACAGAACAAGCTCCCATCCTTCATTCCATCTTCTGAAACTCATATAGATTGGTGATCATTCCTACAATTTGGAAAACTTCTACCATCGTCCCGGGTGCTAAGAAACCTCTGAGCTAAATCATTACCGGCCAGCAGCACTCACATCGATAATAATGAAATGCCTAAAAAAAATTATACTCCATATCATCCAGCCAGCTGTCAGACCGCAGCTGGACTCATACCAGTTTGCCTCCTGGGTGAAGAGCAGAACAGAGGGTACTGTAGTATGTCTCCTCCACTCCCTTCTCCAACACCTTGAATCTCCAGGCACCTTCGCTACTGTCCTCTTCATTAACTCCAGTTCCGCTTTTATTATCATTCAACGCCACCAGATGATCAAGAAGCTTCTTCAATTGAACATTTCCCCATCTCTCATCCGTTGGGTCCATAATTTCCTCAGCAATAGACCACAGATTGTAAGGATAGGCACAGCCAGATCAGCAACTGTGATCAACAACACTGGACCCCCTCAAGGGTGTGTCCTCAGCCCCTTCCTCTTTACACTCTATACCAATGACTGCATTCTTTTTCTAACTTTTTCAGTGTGAGATGAAGCTACTTCAGAAAATGTACATTTTTTCTAACCCTTTTCACAAATATTTACAAGGGCTGCCAATAATTGTGGAGGGCGCTGTAGCTTCTTTAGCTATATTTTTATCAGTGAGCTCCCTTGCCTGCAAGTTTTCTTTTACATATTCTGCAGCACCACCTCCCTTCTTGCTTATCTGGTCCCTACTATGTAAATGATTCTCACTGACTGAACAACATTGAAATAATTGCTGTAGTTATGTTACAGTTTACTATGAAATGTTTCTGTGCAACAGGTCAGCAAAAGAAATGGGTGTGCAGAGGCCTAACAGTGAGGATACGTAAAGACCACCATCCTCAGCCTCAGCAAGTGGTCCATCAACGTCAAGCGGATGACAGTGAACAGCAAACCCCAGTTCTGCCAACCATAGTTACCCCATCAGCTTGGAGGGAATCTGTGGCTGAGGAGATGAGGAAATCCACGGGGCGGAAGGACCCATTCTCTGTGCCTGAGTACGAGATCCACCACTGGTCCGGAGTGAGATACTGGTCACGAGAGGCAAAGAAGACATCTGTAAATGAAAAATCCATTCTGGACCTTTGTAATGCCCTGCAGTCGTTTACTCTCTCTTGAGGGGGAGCATTATAGATTTCTAAGGCTAACAGGATGTCCAACACCCAGAATTGTATTTAAACCTTTAAAATTATAAAATAAGTTCAGTCTGATATTGTGTCAGCCAAATAGTGTCATCAATGTGCATCATAAATAAAACACATAGCTTATGGTGGACCTAAATTTTCCAAACAAACCAGAAATCATATGAATCATGTCAGTGCACTTTGTACTGGATTGCTCAGGTATAGTGATGTATGCAGGGTTTCATCTATTCCCTTACATAGTCATGTGTGACGTATTGCTGTAATGCATTTTTTTTTTAAACTTCCCATTCATTTGTGTTCCTGCCACTCTATAGATAAGTACAAACATTAAATGCCAAAGGCATAGCGGAAACTCGATGAGCGCATTTGACTGAGATCCAGTGATGGATGTCATCTTCTCCTGGACTGTGAGTGTTAATGTCTCGGCCCCAACATGCATTTTACCATAGATTACACAGATCCATTCATGTCACTTTTGCAGGCTTGTTTATAATTTGCTGAGCTTCCATTGTGAGTCAAGTGTCCCGGTCATAAGCTCAGGTCTGCCGGTTGCCCCACTGGCCAAATGCCCACGGCCCCTTCAGTGCCCCGGAGCTGGATATCGTGGTTTTAAGTCCCATCTGGGGTGATTCTTTTTTTACTTTTCCCTGCTGCCTTCTGCTTTGTGATATAATAAATATTGCAATAAGTTTCATCTTCATTTTCAATTAATCAAACTGTATGAAAACTATATTTGCAGCAATTACAGCTTTGCAGTCCTTTGCCATTAGAGCTGTCCGTTTATGACAATATTAGGGGAAATTTCACTCCTGCTATTCCCAGAGGTGGGACTGGCTTGGTATTTTCTCTGACCTCACGGTGAAGCTGGTCTCACATGAGCTTGATAGGCTGGAGATGTGATGATTCTGTAGGCCAGTCAAGCAGGACAGTTCTCTGGATTCCTCATCTTTCACCAGTGTGCTTTGAATCAGCCTTGCTGCTTGATAGGAGTGCTGACCACAGGGGGTGGCATGAGTTGTAAAACAGAGCGGTAACCTTGCTGGTTCATTGCACCTTGTACTCTGTGTAAATCACCCACCTTACCAGCACCAAAGCAGTCCCATACCGTTTTACTCCCTCTGCCATGCTAGACAGAAGCATGGCAGCTATTCTTTTAAGTTGTGCTTCTAAGGCCAGCATACAAGTTGTATTTTCCCTGTTGAAAAAAACACTGGTAGAGATGGCACAACGAGGCACTGAAGGTTTGAGCCTTGTTACGTGCCGTAAGGTTTGGGGGGGGATTGTCCTGATCGTTGTCCGGCTGCCTTCGTCTCCGCCTCCCGGACCTGGCCACGCCCCGAGCTATACGCTACTTCCGCATTTATGATTTAAAAGGCCGTGGCGGGAGAGTAGCAGCAGCTCTCCTCACAGTTGGTTGTTGCGTTATTGGTTTGCTTGTGTTCTTTTGATTGATCGTGTATGACAGTTTTGGTTTTCTGGTTTTCGTCTCTTGCCTTATCCCTCTGTACCTTTGCCTTTGGTTTTGACTGCTTTCTGGTTTGTGATCTATTGCCTTCCTCCTGACTCCTCTCTTGCTTCGCCCCTCGGATACTGTGTTTCGGCTTTGGTGTTCTGTATGTCCGTTTCTGTTAAGTGCGTAGGGAGTGACGGCTGTTTTGTTTTGCGTACGTGTTGCTTATTCTGTGTTTTGGTTAGGGAGTTAGGATTAGTCTGTGTCATTTTCTTTTCGTTTAGAGTTAGCTTAGTTTGGGACGTGTTCGTTAGTGGTGTTTTGTTTATTGTTTTGGCGGTGTCACTCCCGAAGTCTGTTGCCCTATTGTGTGTGAAAGTCTTTGTGAATAAACATAAAAAAAATACAAAAAAAGATCCCTTTGTCTCCCGTGTTCCCTTTTCCCATACCCTGGTTGTCTCGTTTCCCCCTCTCCTTTCCCTTTACCTTTCTGGCGGTCCTCAACCCTAGACTGAGGATCGTAACAGCCTTTTTAACCATTGTATTGAAAACTGGTTCACTACTCAAAGACAGTGCACATGGGTGACATATCGTGGTGAAAGTACCACTCCTGACTATATATATACATTTATGAATGCATTTGACTGTGTGTGTGTGTGTGTGTGTGTGTGTGTATGTGTGTGTGTGTTTGTGCGTGTGTGTGTGTGTGTGTGTGTGTGTGCATGCAAACTGACAGACTGAGAAAATGAATTCAGAAGTTTTGTCTTGCTAAAAGTAAATTCTTTTTTAGAGAAAATTAGTTACAAATGAAAACAAAAGAAACTGATGGATTTTTCTCTCTTTTCTATTAAGAGAAGCAATAATAAAAGAAGACTTAGTTAGTTATTGAATTTATATAAAGAATAACAATCTGCCATTCTTTGCGGTCCCTTTTGCCAAGTTTAATGCCCTTTCTTGTCAATGACCATCATGAGCCTGGTATCAGTTCACACACACACACACACACACACACACTCACAAGCAACTAGGACAACCTCCTAGATGCCGCTCTGAGAAGTGTAATGTTTGTGATCGTGGTTAATCTTATGCTACATTAAGGCCCCATAGTTAATGATGGGGATTAAATCAGGCGATGAAGACAGCCAGGTTACAATTTCATCACCTTCCAAGCTGGTTTTAAGGTGATGTCATGGTCTGTGCCTATTCTTGAAGTTTCAACTTGTGAGCCTTGTGCATTGTATTAAGCTGATGTCTTTGTCAAAGTACGCATGAAAGAAAATAAGAGTATTTTACTGGGGAACGAGGATCATGACTACAGACTGTTGTGTGTCTGGCTGTAGTACCAACAGCAAGAAAATCCCAGATAGAACACTTTAAACCCAAATCTAAGTTTGTTCTTAGGTCCTACAGGCTTGTTGGCTCTGCATGTAATATGCATGTTCTGCTGCTTGTTTCCTTGTGCCTGTGTGTGTCTGTGTCTGTCAGTGAGTCCTATGACGCACTGACCTTCTTGGCAGAATATTCCCCTTCCTTACAGTATGTCCTATTGTGACTCCCCTATGATCCTGTACTGAATAGATTATAAAATGCATGGACATAATCAAATGCTACATCTTCCTTAACTATTCATTTAACATTTTTTAAATGATTTATTTTTTCACTTTTACGTTTAGTGGTCACTCCATAAGAGCTGTCCTTTAACGTGCTGCGCAGTGTCCCTGGATGCTTTGCAGTCCACTGCAAGGCTTGGACTTGAGGAGTCGATTCATTATGAAATGACTCCCAGTCTGAGCTGTGAGCTAATGCACAATAACCAGAAGCCAGGTAGTGACTCTTGGTTGTTGTAGTTGTTCTCTTCTGACCTGGGAGGTGTTCCACTAAGCAGGATTTCTCAGTTAGCGGAGTTAACTTAAGCTAGAAGTCATGATTGTTCAATAGGAATGCTCCTTATCTCTTATTGGACAATTATGAGTGAGCCAGTGTCTTGTTTAATAAGAGAAAATCTGTATCCATCTTCTGAATTATTCTGAATTATTCTACTTCAAAACAAACAGTTATCCTCAGAGGCAGCATAACATCCTGGCAACTGCTCAATGCAGCATTAAAAAGCACTACAGAGAGTAATGAGCTCACAGATGTAATGAGCACAGAGCATCACCAGCACGCTGCTCTCAGCAGTTGAGGACATTAATCTTTCCCCACAGAATACTCTGCTTGTGTAGTGTTTGTACTTGGCCTGATACTGAAGGGGCATAAGTGATAATTAAGTGACATGATAATAAAGTGCATTGCTGGGTGTCTCTTTGCCAACCTCACATGAAACAGTACTGTGATGCAAGACAGGGAGCTCGCACTCCCTCATTCAGAGAAGGGCACAGAGTGCGGCTGTGGAAACCAGCGCATGTGCAAAAAGGGCATCAGAAATTCTCTGCACCCATCGAGGCCCATCCTGGCTGACGGGAAAGCATGGCATGCTGCCCATTTGGCCTCAGTACCCAGTGGACTTCCCAAATTTCCAGCCCTGCCAAAGACTGGTCCTGAAAGAACAGTTGAGCTTAGAATGGCCTAAGGAACTGGAAGCTGTGCAGCCAGGGCACACAAACCATCATCGGCTCAAGGACTATGGAACTTCACAGAATTAAACAAAGAAATGAAATGCATGTTCTGACCGTGATTTTCTGGTTAGAAAGAGATACCTTAAAGGAAAAGATAGATTCAGTGTAAAATATATAACAGTTGTTCATAGATCCTCTTACTGTGGTCCTCAGTGAATGGAACATTTCTAATTGTAATTGATTTCTGTTGGAAGCAAAACAGGCAGTTCATAGTGAAAAGGTTGTGCAGTTACAGGAAGGCACAAGCACAATGTGTTTTGTTGAACTTACATTATTGTTTTGTCTGGGGTGTAGTGACCTTAAAGGAAGAAATGTTACAGGTAAGGCGTGTCATGCCCGGCTCGTCCGCTCCTCGTCTGTGCCACGCCCCCTGATTACCCACGTGTATTTCCCTGATCGTCTCCAGCTTTGTCTAGTTACTTTGATTAGTCCTGTGTATTTAAGTCCTGGTCTCCCCGGTTTTCCTTGTCCGTCATTGATGTTTGTAGGTGTGCTATGTTTTCCAGTCCTCGTTCGCCCATTAAATCCCTGGTTTTGCCCCGACTTCACCTGTCTGCCTGCTATTTCCACGCCTGCCCGCGATCGTGACAGCGTGTCTTTTATAGAATACAGTGCTGCTGCAGGAAGAAGAATACATAAGTAAAGGGGGGATGTTGCGTTCAGTTAGTAATTGTTCTGGTTTCCATATTACTGTATGTCACAAGAGGGTGCTGTAAGGCTGTTTGATTCGACTTCAATTCCTATTCCAAGAGTCAAGAATGGATAGTTGATCCCAGGCAGCAGTTTTCCAGATTATCAACTTCAAAAACTAAAAAATATGATAGGAAAAAAGTCTTTTTAAAATTAAGAAGTATATAATACTATGAATGACAAGGGGTCTTAATACTTTTCATTTAATTTTATTAACTCAATCTTTTGCTGGGAAGTATACCTTTTAAATTATATACATAACAGTACAACTGCATTATTTGTGTTTTGTATGCACACTTCATACAAAGCAAAAGGTTAGGGCGGCTACTTCATTAATAGTGTTTCTTATTGATACTTTACAATTCCGTTCTATTGCCCAACTCCCAAAGGATCATACATTTTTATTAAAACATAGTAGTCTATGGAAATGTCAATACTAATCATACATTCCAGTGACATAACTAAATAGACATATGTTGACACACAGACACAGATAAAAACAATTAAACTCCCTCTATGTGAAAATGACATGTGACACACGTCCTCAATGTTAAAATCCATGAGTGTAAAAAATGACCATCGTTGCTAATGTTATATCTCAGGTCTCAGATTACTTCGTTAAGTGTCAATTAAACTGAAAAAAAAATCACAGAAAAAGGCAAGCTTATTTGCCGACATTTAGTAACCGACAAGCTGATTAAGGAGGACTAAACCTGTACCTGGCTTTCCTGTCAGCTCCTTGGGGATGGCTAATCTTCAAATTTTATTAAAAATACTACAACTTTATTTTGTGCCTTGCTTAAAGTAAAATATCTCCAGACTACTAAATACCGCGTTAATGGTGACATTTTAAACTGATTCGCTTCTTTCGCCTCACTCTTCTCTATGTGACGGGTGGGCGTGGTTGATCTAGCCGGCTCCCGATTGGCGGGTATTCGGTAGCTCCTGTGTCATGTGACTGGTAGTAGCGTAGGCAGCACCGCCATAGATTTGAAACCCTGTATGCCGATACGCGATGTTGGCATGGTAATTGTGAAATAGAGGATTCATAGATATGACTTAGTGAACCGACTATTTTCGAAACTGCAACAACATGAGGAATGTTAAAACTAGAAAACAGGGAACCACATTTCACAGGTAAAAAAATCTGCGGTACGGTCAAATAAGATACATTACATGTTTACTAGCCTGTGACACTGACGGGATACTAGCATTAGTTTTTGTTGAGAATACTATGAGCAGTACTACATAAATTTGGGGGGGGGGCAGTAGTGGTGGGCTTGTTTATTTATTCTACATAATTGTAAGATATAAATGCGTTAATTAGTAAAGAAGTTATGGCCAAAAGATCTTTCCATCTACACCCTGACATGTTGCTTGTTTATGTCTAATTATCGCTCTAAGATGGTGGCGCTGCTGACACGTTGTGGAAAAGCTAGATGAGGCATCTAGGCTTTCAAATTCATGAGCACCACGATGTACTTCGTTTAAATGGGAGGTTCACCCCAAAACTATAAAAAGATATTTTAGAGGGGTCTTAATGTTATCTATTCATCAAAGTTCTGCTGGGAGTTGTTCAGGTTTGGAAATATCAGCCGTAGAAATGTCGTGCTTCTATCGAAGTACACTACTCGTATCACTGTGCATTAGACACAAGCGCGAGCTCCCTGGCGATATCTGCTGCGCAGTGATATTATTGGTGTGTGGAGTCGGGTAGAAGGAAATAGTTCGTATATTAAACTGCTCGCGACGAAGTCTGTGGATTTTCTTAACCTGTTCCTGATTTCTGGTAAGAGATATTGCTGTTGAATTTTTCAAATACGTTGTTCTGGTGCTTTAAGTAGTGAAAGCAAAATTGAATCTTATTATATTGCTTATTCATTAATAAGTAGCTATAACATGTATACTGCCAAATGTTTTGATTTAATAAATATTTAAAATTAATAAATATTTCAAAAATACTTCAACATTTAAAATAGTTCATGATTTTCAGGAGCAGTACAGTGGTTAGCACTGTTGCCTCACACCTCTGGGTTCCAGGTTCGAGTCTCGGCATGGGTCACATGTGTGCGGAGTTTGCATGTTCTCCCCATGTCGTCGTGGGGTTTCCTCTGGGTACTTCGGTTTCCCCCCACATTCCAAAGACATGCTGAGGCTAATTGGACTTGCTAAATTGCCCGTAGGAGAGCATGTGTGAGTGAATGGTGTGTGAGTGTGCCCTGTGATGGGCTGGCCCCCCATCCTGGGTTGATTGATGGATGATTTTCAGGTCACACCGCCCCCTCAGAGCCCACCAATCAGTGACTGTCTCATAGTGTGATGTAATACACAATGTCCGCACCACCCACTTTTCAGTGAGCAGTAAAAACACACCAGCTTGTCTCAGCGGACAGCAGCTCTTATCAGATAAGGGGAAAAGGACGAGATATCAAAAGTAAAAATAAATATATCACATTTGGTTAACATCAAATGAAAACAGCCCTGCAATAATATATTGGATTCTAGGATATCACCTATTAAAAGGGTGAATCTATTCTAGCAGACCATAAAAATCCAATTATGAACAGTGAAAATTGGCATAATAGGTCCCTATAAACGACAGGTTTCTGTCCATGGTGCTGAAAACCAGGATTGGCAGATTTTAAATTACAGCGATTCCCCCACTATATCGCGGATTTTCCTCTGATGCCTCACGATTCTCTGCGTATCCCGTACATTGTTTGTGGTCCGATTGTTTTCGTTTTGTTCTAAGCCCTACGATGGAAGACGTTGACCATTCAGGAGAAGGTAAAACTTCTGGATGTGCTTCGGGAAGGAAAGCGTTATGCGGACGGCGTTCGCCATTATGGTTTGAATGAATCAACAGTACGCTACATGAAGAAGGATGAAAAGAATGTGTAAGAGCCATATATGTTTTAATTTTTATATATTCCATTACATATATAGAGAGAAAGTTGTGTGTGTGTGTGTATATATATTAAAAATTATTATTTTATTATTATTATTATTATTATTATTATTATTGTTATTATTATTATTATTATTATTATGTCACTCATATCCTTAGCCCGACATACAGATATATGTGCTGTTTTAATGAGTTTACATGTGTTTAAAGCATGTGGGAGGGGTATTTTAAAGCTTAAACTTCAAAAAAGATTTATATGATCCTTCTGTATCGTGGATTTTCACCTATCGCTGATGGGTCTGGAACGCATCTTCCGCGATCGGGGGAGGGTCAAATTTACCTTTTTAACCTGATTTAACTTCAACCCTCTTATTTTGTTAACAGAGTGTGCGGGGGGAATACAAAGGGTTACAGTGGGTAATAGGTGATTTATATTGACCTTAATTATCACCCAAGTGACTCTGGACAATCAGCTCAATAATGCTTCCCAAACGTTTCTCTCTTTTTCACTAGTTACACTTCATTACACCAAAATCAAGGAAGAATCAAATGTACAAGCACATTATACAAAATATAAGATGCAAACACATACAAAAATATTTTGTAAAAACATTAAAAACAGATTAATATATATTGTGCAATTTGAAACTTTACATTTAGACCTCACTTAGAAAACGCAGGTGATGACCAGCCCAACCAGCAGTTCCGTCTGGTTGTACAGAATACCTACTCAATTAAATTTTGAGGTCATGACTAAACTAAATTTCAGCTCTGCCTTTAACATCAGCAGTTAGATGAAACTGATCATTCCAGAGGGAAATACAGTGAAGCCATGAAACATACTAGATGTAAATATATTAATTTTCACATACACTTGAGCTCAGTGAATTCAAGCGCGTCATACACTGTAAAAAAAAAAGAATCCACCAAAAAACGGTTTTAAGTTAATGGACTCTTCCTTCAATTTACAAATATTGTATATTCAGTTTTCCACAGTTTCTTAAATGATAGTTTATTTTCATTTTTAATTCTTCATTCTGCCAATGCAGATTTGTTTGTTTAATAAATGGTGTTGTTCATAAAAGTACAAGTAACAAGTAATTTGAGAATATAGTGATTCACTACATTGATTATTTTTCATAACTCAATGGCCCATAAACATACAGTTATCCATCTGAAGCTGGATTTAAACCAGCAAACTTTGGATTACAAGCCCAAATACTTGAGCTACTGAGCCACACACTTACACTGACTCAGCTTAAGTTGCAGAGACACAGTGCACTTTCTGTTGGATGTCAGACAGAACGGCAAAGGACCCCTCACTAACAGGAACCTAAAACACACAAACACTTGGGAACACTTCAAATGCGTGATCTGACTCTGCAGGGGGAGAACATGTTCATGTGGAGTCTTGGCTTTTCACAATGTTTCATTCCTGCTTATAGCGAAGGTTTTTTTTAGCCGTCGTCACTCTAAGGTTGCCCATTAATGGTTTGGAATTGGGAATGTAAAGCTGTTTTGTTAGCATGTCTGCCTTACAATTCCTTTACTGTAAGTCAAGGCCTGCTGGAGCTCAATTCTGCTTCATGGCGCTTGTATTTACTCTTTATTTTGTATTACATTATGTGTGAGACTAACCCCTTTGTCTACCTCTCCATTCCTCCTGTCGAGCTCCATACAGAACTAGTGGAGAAAAGGGGTGCTTGGAGGGGGGACGATATCTCTGGATGCCCACTTAAGAAAGATCTGCGTTACCTTCCAATACACCTTCCAAACTTAAGTGGATTGAACATGGGTGCTGTTGAATTAATAAAAAAAATGCACTGTATTAAAATTATTTTGTTTATATAACATAAAATTGAACTATAAACATGAAATTTAAATCTGTTGAGTTTATATATTGACAAAATAATAATTCAGAATTTTGAACCCTCATTGAACAAAATTAAACCTAATATGGACAAATGGAAAGCATTGAAATTATCCTCATGGGGGGAAGGTTAATGTTACTAAAATGGTTGTGGTGCCTCAAGTTAATTATCTCTCTATGATGCTTCCATTTAATATTCCGGAAAGGATATTTGAACAGTACGAGAGTATAGTAAAAGATTTTTGTTGGGAAAGAATAAACCTAGGATTAAAATTACTTCGCCCAGAGACAAGGGAGGTCTAGGATTGCCAGATGTTAGATTATATAGCATGTCATTTTAAATAGCCAAACTCTACTATCACTGGAAGAATGTGAATTCTGATGTGGACTGGATAGCTATCGAGAGCAATTTGGCTTCACTATTTCAACCTCTGCACATTCTGTCACAATGGGGGGACAATATAAGAAACACAAACCCGATAATATCTTTTTCGAGGAATATATGGATCAAAATACATAAGAAGCTTAAAGTATCACATGACATGCAGCCATATTCCTCAATTTGGCACAATCCTCAAATACAAATAGGAAAAAGTATGGAAACAATGGCAACCCAAAGGGGTGAAAACTCTTTGGGATTTATTCGTAAATGGGATGTTTATGTCATAATCAGACTTAAAGAGTAAGTATGATGTAGGAGGAGGAGGGAGTTTTTGGAAGTTTTTGCAACTGAGGCATTGAGTCACAAGTGTTAAAATGCAGAAGATGAATGGTCAAGAATACTTTCTAGAGTGGGGAAATATTATAGGGAAGTAAAAGGTAAATTTATTCAGTATAAAATTATACACAGATAGTACTGGACACTAGTTAGACTAAATAGAACTGGACTAATTAATACTGATCAGTGTTGGAATTTTAGAAGGCAGGTGGGGGTTTATTTACACATGCTGTGGCAGTGCTCTCAGGTATATCCA
Organism: Brienomyrus brachyistius; assembly: GCF_023856365.1. Taxonomy (NCBI): domain Eukaryota; kingdom Metazoa; phylum Chordata; class Actinopteri; order Osteoglossiformes; family Mormyridae; genus Brienomyrus; species Brienomyrus brachyistius. The sequence continues at coordinate 116,260 of NW_026042450.1, forward strand.
TTTTGGGGTAGAGTTCTTGGTCTCCTGGACAAATGGCTAGGCTTTACTTTACCCCGCAAACCTGACCCTGTCTGCTAGGAGATAGAGTGGAATTGCCAAAGGTGAATAATAAACAGTTTAAGGCTGTGATGGTGGGACTCATAACTGCCATGAGGGTAATATTAAGGCATTTGAAATCCTCAACAATCCCCAATATAAAGGAATGGACCGATGAGATGATTAAGGCAGCTTCATATGAAAAAATGTTGGACAGACTAAATGGGAAACGAGGTATAATGAAAATGTGGGAATGTTTCTAGGGCCATGTTTTTGAAGGATAAATGGCTGGGAGGTTGAACTAGTGATTGGTCATATTGTTTTATAAATGTGAATGGCTGAAGTGTATTATATGAGACTGCTGTAACTTTTTGGTTTGAAAAATAAGAAAAATTTGAATTACAAAATAAAATGTTCTTAGAAAGTAATTTCATGTAACCACTAGTCTTAAAATTAATTACATCCAACAGTACATTTTTTAGTGTAGGTAAGTAGATGGATCGATAAAATTAAATAATTATTACAAATCACAAATAACTATTACAGTCATGGCCAAAAATATTGGCACCCCTGCACTTGTGTCAAAAAACACACCCCTTCTCCTAGAAAATTGTTGCAATTACAGATGCTTTGGCATTGTCATTAATTTCTCTTGTTGGCACTTGAAGAAAACAAAAAGAGGAAGAAGGAAAAACAGGAATCGGAGACATTCCACGCAAAAGGGCACCTGCCCTTCTCATATTGTCTCAAAAACCCAAAGCCAGTCAGAGTGGTCTGGGGGTGATTGTACACCCAAATAGGCCATTTCATTCATGTTGATCTTAGTCTTTCTCATGATGGTGGGTAAATCTGGGGTGGCTCTTGTGGTCCTCATATGAGGTCTTTGGTGCACATTAAGTGAGGCAGATACAGGCCACCCATTGTGTACTTCTGTGCCATTTAAATGGGCTTGCAATCTGAAGAGGTGTGAGGTCACAGTGATTTAACACTGGTCCACTTTTTCTTATGGCCTTGAGCCAGGTCATGACAATATCTTGTGTAGCACTAATGACGTAATGGCATCTGCTCATGTTATCTCATAACTTGAGGCTGTTTGTGCAGCACAACCCACACGGCACCAACAAGACATTGAGAACAATCCCAGCAGCCCTCGGCTCTCTTACCCAATGCTGTTATAAGGGGACCAAACTTCTTTAAATTTCGCTTCCACGGTGGCTTTTGAAAAAAATAAGCAAATCACGCAATGCTATTGAAATTATTAAAACATAGAGATTAACAGTCAGATATGTTTTGTGATTTTAAATGAGGAAGTGATATATTGGATATAACATGAATGTATTTCTTATTTCTTTTTTTTTGGGCTTTCTGTGGTGAGAAATGAAAGCTACAGGCATGTAAATATTGCTTCCTGTAGTAACTTGTAAAATGTTCCTCATTGTTAACAATCACATTACATGTGAAGGTGTCAGTCAGTGGAAACACATAGTGAGGCACGCTGGCCAGCCATTGTATTCGTTCAGGACCAGCCCATCAAGTAAAGGTTTCAGCACCACGGACAGTGACCTGTGTTAAACTGACCTCAGGTTCCTACATTGGCTCTATGGAATTTTCTGTAAATAATTAAATGCCACTGGCCCCCTACATGCGGAAATGTTTCCCCCTCCCCCAGACTTCTTCAGAGAGCTTTGGAGGACATTGTCTGCACGCTACCAGAGGCAACTAAGAATGTGCTTGAGTTAGGAGGAGGCAGTAGGCCCCATTTTTCCCTCCTGCTGTAGAGGGTCATCGGGAGGAGGTGGGTTTGCTGCTCTCTTTCGTGTCTCTTCAGCAGGTGGCTCTTAGAGATTTGTCTAAGAAAGGTCTGTACCAGGCTTGTGTTAAAGTGCTGCATTTTCGGGAACTGAGTGGACTGGCGGATTCTAGGTGGTCAGGTTTGTTGAGGCCTGGATCTTCCCCGCGGGGATGTTGGAGGTCCCTGTACAAGCCCCCCATTGAGAATGGTGATGCACATTGATTCCACAGGGTGGGAATTGGTTTTCTTAGCTAATCTGTTTCTTTAAAACAAAGAAATGGATTGTTTACTTGTGTCTTTTATTCTACATCATAGATAATGTGAACCTTCATATAAGTAAGAGGTAATATTTTGCTCAGTATCAGTTCAAGTTCAAATACTTCAGGTTTTTTATTTGACAAAACACATAAAATTGTCATGCAAAGTCATTGATTTATTTTTAAAACTATTGCACTGTGATATATTTAACATCATATTTTCTGTTCTGCCAAATCTCTTATTGACATCTTAGTGGTTTTCTAACAGCTTGTGGTGTCACATGGTGGTCGAAAATGATATTACAGGCTTTTGTTGAAATTACCTTAAAATTCATCTGGAATGTATTGATTTATGCTGTAATTAATGATGCAAATTAACACAGATGGGGCCATTTTGACCCCATTTTGATGTTTTTGAAGAGGTAGACGGGTCCAGTTGGCTGTATTAGTCAGAGTGCTAAGAAACATAGTGCCAACAAGCCCATGGCCCCTTTTCATGTAAAACTTCGTACAGGAGGCTGTTTGTGCAGTTTAGTGCCTTTGTTAGCCTCGGCTCCTGTAAATCATATAAGCACACCCACCACACCCCCAGGAGCATTCCGCGTGCCCCCACCGGCCAACCTGCTTGTCCCCCCCAACCCACAGACCGTCTGTAGTTCTGAAATTTATCCACATGGCTGCTGACCAAGTCTAAGGTAAAATTTCATAAATAAAATTTTCAGTAAAATACAATTTTTTCCTCTAATCTGGGAGACAGTGCAGAATTATTGGAGTCGGTCCTAACTCTGTCTTGAATATGTACCCAGCAGGCACCTAGGACTCGTATCTCCCTCTGAGAATTTCTTCTAATGCGCTCAGCAGCAGAAATTCTCCATCCTAGATGAGCCTGCAAAGTTCTGTTGAAGTCAAATATACTTTAGTCAAATAAAGGATGAGACAATTTACTTAAAGCATGATATAGTTCATATTGCTCTTCAGGCTTCGTGATTAAATATTAAAATTATGGAGTACAAAGTTGTACATGCAAAGAAAACAATGCACAGTGGCAGAGTGCCTGGCCCAGAGGGTCTAATGGAATTTATCTTAATGTCTTTATTCGATTTTACTTTAATTTTTACCATATTATTCATTGTATTGTTCTTTCGATTTTATTTCTATTTTATTATTGCTAATACACCGGATCTGAGTGCCTCATTTTGTTCCCTTCATGTAGAACACGTTTTGTAATGACAATAAAACATCCTTATCCTCATCTAAATCACACTGTCTAACTACTAACCTGTTTAAATAATATAATTGGATCTCAAAGGTTAATTTTCACTCAATTTCCCCCTCAGCCCAACAGTACCACAAACACCCAACATGCACGGAAATTTTCTCCTAAGTTGTTTTCCCTGCCTGGAACAATACCACAGCAGTCACATGGACTAATGTTTCAAAACATTTCAGAAACCTTGCATTGAGACTTGAGGTGTTTAGAAGGGATCAGTCCTGGGTGGCAAAGTTGCCATCACAAAGGTTTTTGATTAAGGGATTCATGATGCCAGGTAGCCATCTTTCACAAGCTGGTGGCCTGTGCCACTGATGCCTTTGCTTTGGTTTTATATGTCTGTCCTGGTTTGTGTTCTTGCCACTTCAGGTTCCCTGGTTTTGCTCTACATTCCTCGGTCCTCTGCTGTGGAGTCTACCTTCTGCTTCACCTCATTCTGGAGTCGCCCATCCAGTCAGCGGCCCATGTCCCCCTGGTTCCCTGTTTCCAGAGGTTGGTATGTTAGTCTCCGGGGCCAGGGGGCAGAAATCTGCCATGTTGGATGGGCGGCCCAGGTTGGGGTGCTCCATCATAGACTGGAACATGAATGATTATAAATGGTTTTTAACCAGTATGTACCGAGTGTGCGTCGTGACGAAAAGAATGTCATGGGAACATTTAGGACTGACTGCAGTATTAGTTCAAAGCATGATTGTGTTTTTCTTAATTTTTATTGATTTATTTTTGGATTATTAATTTTTTAAAGTAACTTGATTCAGTTAATAGGGGTTTGTCCATTTGCTTTAGCAGAAGTTCGTGTAAGTATGATGTTCACCTTCCCTTTTCATAGTCTAGTCTTTGCCAAGTTTTATGCTTATTTCCCCTGGTTAAGTTAATCTGACGTGTGTTTAGGAGGGTCATACAGGCTTTTTGTTTGTAATGGAAGCACAGGGTCTGTACTTGCAGCTTATTTGCCATGCTAATGGAAGCATTTTACCTTCCTCTCTAATCTCTTTTTTTCTTGGCTCTCACTGCAGTCTCCTCTATGCCAGGGTTTCTCAACCCAGTCCTTGGACCCCACTGCAAAGATCCACAGTTTTGCTCTGTCCAAGCTCTCAGCACAGCAGTAAAAGGTGACTGTTTGGTTCATGCATGCAGGGATCTGGGACAGAGCAAAAACGTGGAGCTGTCTGGTGGGCTGAGGAATGAGTTTGGAAATGCTGCTGTATGAAGTATTAAACCATTTGACCGGTTGGATAAATGTTAAAATGTTTTCTCAAAATATAAAAAGAGATAATCTTCTGTTTTGCGTCTCATTACAAGCAAACTTGTTTTTTGTTTTTATGTCATGTTAGTGTTTATGTTAGTATTTGATATCTAATTTTCAGTCTTCTGGCAATATAATCTGGTGAATGGGGAAAGACTTCCAGCAGGGGCTCCGGTTTCCTCCCACAGTCCAAAAGTGTGCAGGGTAGGTTAATTGGCAAATCTGAGTTGTGAGTGTTTGTGCCCTGCAGAGTGTTGACTCCTGCCCAGGGTTGGTTCCTGCCTACGCCTGTTGTTCCAAGGACAGGCTCCGGTCCCCCCCGCGACCTCAGTTTGGCTTGCTGTCTCCCCGCTTGGTTTTCTTTGGTTTACGTCTTCACTAGCCCCCTCGTTGCTTTGACTTGTGTGTAAGTTATGTATGTGTGATTGTATTGCTGCATAGGGAGTGACTGCTATTTTGTTCTGCAAGTGTGTGTTGGACTCTGTTTATTTGGTTAGGGAGTGAGGTGGAGTGTTTGTCTTTTGGTTTCCTTTTCTTTTGCACTTAGGTGAGATTAGCTGTGGGTCGCACTTGATAGTTGGGGATTTTGTTTGTTATTTTGGCTGTGGTCACTCCCAAAGTCTTTTGCACCGGGTTATTTGTTCAGTGTCAGTATTATACATGAAAAAAAATGAAAATACAAAAAATATCCCTTTGCCCACTGGTGTTCCCTTCTTGCCCTCACCCCGTTTGTCCCTTTGTCCCATTCCCCTTTCCCGTGAATACTGTTACACTCCAACCCTAGACAGGATATCAAAACAGCATCTTACCATGAGGGATATTAATCATTGACCTTTATCTTTGCTATTTCAGAAATCCGTATCTGCTACCTTGTGACTGGAAGTATACACTGTAAAAAAAGGTAAAATTTGTCACAGTTTTAAACGATTTTATATCAGCCAATTTGACTACAGTATAATTATTTTTTTCCTCTTATGTTAAATGACAGAAAAGTTTTATCAAAACTACATTGCATAACTGGCATCGTAGTACTGATTAGCACCGATTCAGACATCCCGATGAACAAATATGAAGTTCATTTAAACTGTGGTACCTTAAATCCGTCAAGTTACCTCGATAAGCCAGTAACCCTGATTCGTAGTATAGGCCACTGATCACAAGCACTCTGTGTAAACGTATTGTTTAACCGGCGCTGTTGCATTACCAGGGTGAGAGGTTGACTTGCTGGTTAGCTATAAAAACAGACGTTAGTGCAACTCCACGTTAATGGTGCGGTCATCATGGCTTATAAATGCTTATTATCGTTCATCATTGTTTGTGTCAGTAACGATAACATAAACAAGGGTAGGCACCAGGAGAACATCATTGGCTCTTGCATCGATTACTTTTCCCGTAACACCCTTTAGATTGTTTCCCTGAAGGGCAGCAAACCGACAATTTCGGTGTGATTGAGCTGATCACGTGTGCATGGGGAGGGAATGCGGACCACATGACCTTCCCGGCGAGCTCAGCACATCCAGCATCGCTTCGCAAATACAATCAAAATGTTTTATCTTTATTCACACTTTCTATCTTTATTTATTATCTCTACGATCTAACTGCTGGACGAATGCCTGGCATTCAGAGCATTCTTTATTAGCCATTTGCCTTTGGATGCAGTTTATTTGCATGCCCCAAAGCTTCCAGGCATCAGTAATTGCTTCCCACGTTACTCCCGTCCTGGGGTCTTCTGTAACTGCCCTTTGGGATTACATATATTCAGCATATGCTTTTGTCCGAAGTGATGAGAGTTTGGGGTCAGAGCACTTGGGTCTAAGGGACTTGCTCAAGGGCTTAACAATGTTACGATTACTCTGCCATGGGAGTTGAACCAACAACCAAACTGGCAGAGATGGCCAACCTGCTGAGCTCCACACCCGCTGATGATCTCCTTTTCCTGTCTGCTGCAGTCTCCATGGACCTGAGTCCAGAGAAGCACTCTGAACTTGAGGACATCCGGCTGAGGAGAGGAGCCCTTCTGCTGGAGATCCAGAGGCTGCGGGAGACGCTGAGAGAGGCCCTCATGGAAGTGGAGGGCCTTGAATCCAGCACCAAACGCAGCCAAATCTTAGAAAAGAATAAGCATGTCGCCATGGGAAGAAAGAAATTCAACATGGACCCTAAGAAGGGTATCCTGTTCATGGTACAAAACAATCTTCTCCGGCACACGTCTGAGGACATCGCCCAGCTCCTATACAAGGGAGAGGGGCTGAACAAAACAGCCATTGGGGATTACCTGGGTGAGAGAGACGACTTCAATATCCAAGTCCTCCAAACATTTCTTGGGCTTCATGAATTCGCAGGGTTCAACCTGGTACAGGCTCTCAGGCAGTTCCTCTGGAGTTTCCGTCTGCCAGGAGAAGCACAAAAGATTGACAGGATGATGGAGGCCTTTGCGCAGAGGTACTGTCAATGTAATCCTGGAGTCTTCCAAAACATTGACACCTGCTATGTACTTTCATTTTCCATCATCATGCTAAACACTAGCCTTCATAATCCAAATGTGTGAGACAAGCCCAGTGTGGACAGGTTCATCTCCATGAATCGAGGAATCAATGATGGAGGCAACCTGCCAGATGATCTCCTCCGAAATCTTTATAAGAGCATAAAGAATGAGCCATTCAAGATTCCTGAAGACAATGGGAACAATGCCTTCTTCAACCCTGACAGAGAGGGTTGGCTCTTCAAAATGGGAGGAGGACGGGTGAAAACATGGAAAAGGCGGTGGTTCATCCTGATGGACAACTGCCTTTACTACTTTAAACATACTACGGATAAGAAACCCAGGGTGATCATTCCGCTGGAGAATCTGAGCATCCGTGAGGTGAAGGATCTCAGGAAGCCTAACTGCTTTGAACTGTACATCCCTAACAACAGCAGACAGCTGATGAAAGCCTGAAAAACGGAGGCGGACGGCCGCCTGGTAGAGGGCAATCATGTGGTGTACCGCATCTCGGCGCCAACCCCTGAGGAGAAGGACAAGTGGATACAGAGCATCACTGCTGCTGTGAGCACTGACCCTTTTTATGAGATGCTGGCAGTAAGAAAAAAACGGCTGAATAAATAAATAACGATAAAGACTGTGTGAATATGGTTGGATGTGCTATTGCAGAAAGTATTTATTTCAGAACAAGGAACTTTGCACAAAGTAATGTTTAACCTTAAGGTAGCATGACCGAATACCAGGTTTTGTTTTGATGCGACATATTGTTCACTACAGATTTTATCATCGAAATGCCCTGTCCTTTTTTTGTATAAATGTTAAATTAAATGTTATTTGCACTGTATTGCTGATCTTTATGTCAGAGTACCTTTTTTTCTGAGAATCCACACTGCTGTAAATTTGCATTAACATGATTGGGATTGGGATGGAAAAATTATTTTCCATCTTAACCCATATTCTAAGCATATTGATTTCTGTTGTAAATTTTACTTTTACAGCAGTATGATTTAAGACACTAACAGCAATTCATTTTTCAACCAGTAATTGTTAATGTGATAGGAATTGCATTCAACAGCAAATGCGTTCAACTTAACCAAATGTATAAATCTTACATATTCTGATGATTTGACATTCCCCCGACGTCTGTGTGATGTATTTCAGCAACAACACGCAGTTAATGAGATCACTATGCGGAATTTAGCCGACTGTTATTTTACTGATTAGGATATATCACCCAAGATTGGGGTATACTATATATCAAGGGTCAGCAACCTTTTTGAAACTGAGAGCTACTTCACGGGTACTGAGCCATACAAAGGCTACCAGAACAGACTTTACCTAAACTTATCTAAACTTCATGAAGAATAAACATGTTTTAAATGCTTTTTTGGATATTGTCATTTTCAAATCTATATAAATACAAATGTGATTAAAGAAGAATAGCAACAAGATAAAATTAAATTTTAGTCGCTGCCCACTGGTGAGTTGTGGTATTTTTAGAACAGGTCCGTGGGTGACTCAGGTGGTCCTTGGGGGCATCCTGGTGCCAGTGGGCACCATGTTGGTGACCCCTGTTCTAAATGGTATGTAGGGTTTGCAAACTACACCAACGCTTCTGATGTAGCTACATTTAGGCTTATAGTGGAATAATATAGTGGAAGATTCCTTGCGTGAGTGTCTGAGAGCGTGAAAGTCATGCCAGATGCATGGTAGTCAGCAGCCCTGCTTTCCGTGTGCATCTGTCTCTTACTTTAGGTGGCTAGAGATCCAGCATTACTCAGGATTAGGAGCCACTTGCACTGATAATAATTAGTTTATTTTTCCCCTTGCAGTCTGCTGCTGTATAACATTATGAAATCAGCCCAAAAATCCGCAACCCATGACCTCCTAATATTTACCCGAAACTATGTTTTCAAAATAGCACAACTGGGCATGAACACCGCGGACCTGGAAACTGCTGAGCATTGAGAATCAGCGTGCAAAGGCTCTTAATTTGGATATGTTTGTGAAATGTTCTGCTGCACAGCACAACAAAGAAAAACAACTTGTCAGTGATAATGAAAAGTACAATCGGCATTGTTTTAACCATGAGAGTCCAAATGCTTAGATAAATTGTCACTTTTTCAGTGTAAGTATGCTCCTGAGCTCCACGATTCTGAATGATAGTCGGTTTCTCACTGAACCTCCATGCCACTCTGTTAAAATCTCTTGCCACCCCATGTAAAATTTTCTAGATCCACCACTGTGCCAGAGTAAAGACTTACAGTAAGAATCTTGAGTATTATTTCAACATAAACTTTGCTTGGGTGCTTCATACTTTAAATTAAATATAAATTATGGCAACGTGCAAAACTATTAAGCAAAATGCAACGTATTTGTTTTTCATTTACGTAATTATATATGTTGATTATGATTCTTTTTAGTTCCACAGTACATGCAGATACTACAATCCAAGCATGCACTCTTAGGTTAATTGCTATCAGTTTATATAAAGATTTATAGAAATTTCAGTCAGAGACTAGCTTCTGATATAGAAAGAATGTTTACATTTTTTTTGGCCGTGGAATAGTTTTTCAGTGCTGCATGTAGTTTCTCTTTATTTTTTGAATAGGGCACACTTACACATCAACAAGTGCAGTGGCAGTTGTGATGTCCTCGCATATGAGAAAATACACGGACAACTTTTATTAAAGAAAACGAAAGGCTTTACTCTCCATACTCCAGTCAATTGCATGCATAGGCCTACTGCCGCATCTCACTTTGCCAACTTCCGCTTCCGTGCGGCTCAGGAGGATCTGGCTGCAGAACACTGGAAAGGGGTCCACAGCTCAAGGGGACCACCAGAGGACAGATGGAGTGGAACCGGGAACCAAGGGATTTGCCAGTGACTGGCACTCACTGTTGTTTTCGACTACAATAAAAACAGCTGTACTGGCTAAATAATGAGCATACAAAAAGAAAAAAAGGCATGGATAGGAATAAAAAAGTAATTAAAAATAGAAAAACAACTGAAGAGTCATTCACACTGAACACGCGTCTCTGCTCTCAGGACGATGATCCTGCCAACTGCGCCAGACTGTGACAGACCGAACCACAAAACTGTAGACTCAGTGGACAGCTGACTACGCCACCCTAGGAATTTCATCCAGCTTTCCATTGAGACTACAGTTTTGCAGTCTGTTCTGCCAAACAATGTATTAAAAAGTGCAGTGTTATACATGACACTGTAATTAGTTCAATTCAAGAGATGTACTATCAAGTTATAATCGTGTGATTATCATAATCACACAAATATATGAATTCCTCTGATACTGAATTAAACAACCCTTTATGCTGTCCCTTATGTGAATTAGTAAAAATCTCCATAGTCATATGCAATTCCAATTCCCCCTTTTATTTATTTTATGGCAGACAGACAGCAGTGTATTATTATATTATAATTATATTATATTTATTATAATTATATAATTATATTATATTATAATTATTATATATATCATTATATTAGGGTGCCCCTCGCAGAAGGTAAATTTAATCTTATTTAATTACATTTTCTATATAGCGTCAGATGACAGCAGACGTCATTTACTGTAAGGTTACCTTTACTATAGAAGATATAACAGCTCCCAAAGTTCTTCATCTGGTACAGAAAACATACGCCTGACAGATGTTGAAGTTTATTCCGTCTTTATTCTTCTAGACGCCGTGAAAAACTATAAAATAAACATATTATTAAATTCCTGCATTACATTTAATCTTACAAGACATTCTAAAAGATCCATGATATTACCGCTAAACAGCGGCTCATACATCACCGCAATTCCACTTTTCAATACAAGACAACAAGTAAATACAATAAATATAAATTACCGTGTGCGCCTTCTGACCAAATGCTTAGGAGTTATTACAGATCCTGCCGTGACAAGCCGACAAACCACAAGTTGACTCCATGAATCTCCCAGCATGCATTTACTCCTACCCTATTCCGTCACCTGACCATGTATTCAAGGGTTAACACGGATCAATTAAATAGTCAGCAGAGGGCACTGGCATACATTTCACAGTATACATTCTATATTAAATCAAACCAGCAAAAGGTGATTATAAAATAACCGTCTTAGCGACAGTTACAGAGTGGCGTAGTCACCCTTTCGCTCTATAGCGCCCCCTACCCCTACTACGTTTATAATTATAATAATTGCCTCATGTGCAGTTACGCTGGTTAAATTACCTGGAAATGTTATTAACTGCACATTCTCCTAGAAACTAACAACGGTGCTCACTCAGGTATATTTATAATGGTCAGAAAGCTGATGTAAAGTCTGATATAGTGCTGAATGTGTTATTTTGTAGACAGTAATAGGTTTAATTAATTTTATATTCCATTACTGTAGAAAGCTATACTTGCTTACTTAAGGTATTTTGCGTTATTAATGTGTGATTTAAATGCAGGTAGTTTTATTACAGTCAGCTTTTATTCACAGTGAGTAGCTTGTCATCATGAAGAGGAAGTGTGACAATCGTGAGGTTTTGGGCAACCACAGAAAAGCAGGAAAGTAAGTAGAGACAGTGAGATAATTAGTGCCAGTCAGATGATAGACGTATACAGTATGTGAGTCAAAGGTTCTTCATATATTAATCATCCCATTCAGGTAACAAATCCTTAGAAATCCATTCCTGAGCATCATGCCAAGAAACACCACTTGTTTACTGATAACTGCTTTCATGTAAACTCTGCTGTGCTGAGAGTAAAGATGAAGAGGGAGAGACAGCAAGAGGCTGCTGACGGCAGAGAATGCAGGCGACATGGAGGGGAGTGAGAAAAGGAGCAAATATTGATGGTTAAGAGTGAATAATGACGTCACAGCAGCCTGATCCTGATGTTAGTTTAATATGCTTCTTAGTTTGGCCTGTGGTGTGTATTTCAGATACAGCATTTAATCAGGGAGACTGAGTGTGAGTCAATGGCAGAGAGAGAGAGAGAGAGAGAGAGAGAGAGAGAGAGAGAGAGCAGACAGGCAGATGAAGATGAAGGTGTATTAGGGAGGAGGGGGGAGGAGCTTGGACCTTCACCAAATCAGCCAAATGTAAATGCCACGTCTATCAAACAGGAGACCCTGCTTTCAGGAGAAATGGTTTAAAGATCACACTGGGCTCCCTTACAGCCCCCCCTCATCTTAAGGGGGGTTCTTTGTTTCTACTGTATAATTTGTAACACAAATGTCTAAACTGGCATGAAAGACACATTCAGCTCTTGTGAAGACTGGCATGTGAAACTGGAAAAGGCACTGGGGAAATTCAGTGCACATAAAGACAGGCAGTGCCACAGATTAGCACTGATGACATGGATTCAGAAGATCAATCCTGTTAATATTCAACCTTCAGATGAGCTGGAAAGAGCAGCAGCAAGTGAGGAAAAATCTTCTGAAGTTAAGTACTTGGCACGGCAAGGCCTGGCTTCTCGAGGTGTTGGTAAGGAGAGTGGGAATTTCAAGCAGCTTCTAATGCAAACAGCAGAGGGCGATGCAGAGCTGACCATGTGGCTGAAAGGTCACTTTGATTTCACCAGTGCTGTTTAACTGTAACGCCTGTTCCTGGGTTGCCCTCAGTCCTTGTTATTGGTTATGATTCTCACTGTCCTGCATTGTGTCTTGTTAGCTGTGTATTTAAGTGCCTGTTCTGCTTCTGTTCTTTGATGCTTCATTATAGCTGTATGTTGTATGTATGTATATAGTTCTCTAGTTGTGTTTATTCCATCATTTAGTTCATTCCTGGTCATTTGCAGTTTATTTTGGATCCATCCTGATCCTTTTGGTTTTGATGTGTGTGTTGTAATAAACCCTATTTTTCCAGCCGTGTCATGCACTGCCGCAACCAGAAGAGGGCAGAAGATCCATCCATCCATCCATTTTCCAAACCGCTTATCCTACTGGGTCGCGGGTGGTCCGGAGCCTATCCCGGAAGCAATGGGCACGAGGCTGGGAACAACCCAGGATGGGGGGCCAGCCCATCACAGGGCACACTCACACACCATTCACTCACACATGCACACCTAAGGGCAATTTAGCAACTCCAATTAGCCTCAGCATGTTTTTGGACTGTGGGGGGAAACCGGAGGACCCGGAGGAAACCCCACGACGACATGGGGAGAACATGCAAACTCCACACACATGTGACCCAGGCGGAGACTCGAACCCGGGTCCCAGAGGTGCGAGGCAACAGTGCTAACCACTGCACCACCATGCTGCCAGGGCAGAAGATATGGCACAAAAACAAAGGAAGAAGCCTAACTTTAAAAAGAACAAAAAACATCAAGACTCATCCAGCATGGGGTGGTGGGTTAACGAATAACACAAACAAAGAATAAGCAAACAAATGAAAAAAGATGCAGAGATGACTGAGAAGCAGGGGATGACTGGAGAAGAGACGACAGGACCAAAAGACAGGAGGGATACAGGGAGAGCGGAGAAGACAGTATAACTGAAGAATGGGAGAAGAGGAGAGACTGCAGAGGAAGGAGAACATAGATGACTGGAGGGGAGGGAATATAGGTGCAACAGAGAGAAGGAGGAAGGGCTGCGGAGGAGAAGACAGGATAAGAGGGGAAAATGTGAGCAGAGAAGAACAAACACCCCCACTGCCCACCAAAGTGGACTTTTAAGTAAACCACAATTTTAGCCTTGGGCTCAATATCTGGACTTGTCTCTGTGTAGCGATGCATAGAATCCCTGACACTGGTTATGACTGTACTGTATTAGTCCTAAACCTGCCATTATAGTGTAAGGAGAAAAGATTTTTTTTTAAATAAATCATTTAAAAAAAAAGGTAGAGCAATGTAGCCGCCGGAGAAGTCCCCCCCCCCCCCCCCCCCCCCAAAGCCCTGTTTATTCCCTTCTAGCTACCAGATGAAACTCACAATGCACCCCAACGCCACCTAACTTCTCTTCCACATGATGCACCTTATTTACCCTCTGAATCCTGTCTATTATTGAGCGTTTTTCTATCCATTTGATTATAAGCTTATTACACTGTATGTACATTAGTCAGCCACATATGCTGTACGGCTTTGTTTTCCGGACAGTCTGGGCTACTCAGATGTGTCATAATTCGATTTGTAAATGCTGACAGTCTTGATATTATCCTTCTTATCAGGAAAAACTACTTCTGCATATAGATATTTCTCAATTTTTAGTCTCATCTAATATAAAAATTGGCAGGTAGTACAAATATAATCTTATAAATGCTGAGATTAGAGTATCTGCGATGCAGGAATGCAGGGGTTTCATTGGGGCCCTTTCTATGGCTTAGTACTGTGAAGGAGTACATGGTTAGTGCCAGGCGCAAATGAATATCTTTGATTTTGCATCCATGTGGTAACTTGTTGAAGTTGTCTGATAGTCAGTAATACATGGTTTAATTATTATGATTCTTTATTTATTACTTTATAACATCTAAAAGAAACTGAAATAGGAAAGCTTATTTTAATTTATGGTCCACTGGATAAACACAGACATTACAGACGGTTTTAGAGTCTAATGTTTTTTGCGATCATTTTTCTGCCTGCGTATGCTGTGATTGGTGCAGTGAAATTTGAGAATGTGTTTGTGGTCAGTATCATAGCCTCAGACAACAAACCAACGCTGTAGCGTGTCACTGTGTTTACATGTGAGAGGGGTTCCAGTTACATAATGAACTCGTTCTAATTGTTTTGACGGAGATCGACAAACCTAAAAAATAAATGCTGGTGTTATCAAAAACTATGTCATATAGCTATATTCCAGATTTATTACAGCCAAACACATCTCGGAGCTCCGAGGAACCTCCTTCTCCTTACATTTCCCTCCATCCCACTCTTCTCATCCCTCCATCCCTCAAATACTGTTACATTTGTCTTTTTTCCACACTCACACCCTATCTTGATCATACTCTGACTGCATGGCATCCATATGCAGGGCAAACTATTTTACAGTCTTATCTAGTATAATAGGACATAAACATTGAATTTGATAGTTATCTTTTATTTACACATTAGAACACAATGCATGAACATGAAGGGATCGTTTGCATTTGCAACCAACACCTCCGCAAACCCCCCTGCGGAATACTGGCCGCGGACAGGGGTGGGAATCCCCAAGCTGGAAGACTGTACTGCGTCATGTTAACATTAGCTAGCTAGTTAGCATGGATACAGAGTGCACCGGACTAAAACTATAAAGGACGTAAGGTGTGTGATATAGTAAAACACTTACTAACTGGTAATGCACGTTAGCATTACGTTAAATGACAACTTTACCTGTTACCAGAATAGCCTCCTACACGTTCGCCGAATGACAGCAGGCGGAAGGCGGTGCGTTTTTCAGAAACACACCAGAGTTAAATTTACTCCGCATTATTTACCGGCACTTCTAACACCAACATTTGCAGCCATTAACTCATATGTGGTAGTAACACTGAAATTACTTTCTCTGCGTCAAAATAAGGCAACACTGTGATTTTGATACTTTATCATTTATACTTAACTGTACCTTCCTCCCATTCCTCCGTCTCTGCTTACTGACATTTAGGAGAGTGTCAGATATAAATTAACAATTCAAAATTATCAAACAAAGACAGACACAACACTGAAGAGATGACAAAGACACAGTTTGAAAAGTAAATATGTTTTATTGCAAATCTCTTATCTTAACATAGCCTACCTTATCATATGTTAACTTAACCCATCTTATATTTTAACTTAGCCTATCATCATATTTTAACTTAGCCTATCTTATGATATTTTAACTTAGCCTATCTTATCATATGTTAACTTAGGCTAAGATAAAATATGATAGGCTATCTTATTATATTTTAACTTAGCCTATCTTATCATATAACTTAACCTATCTTATCTTATTATATTTCAACTTAGCTTATATTAATATATTTCGTCTTAGCCTATCTTATATTTTAACTTAGCATATCTTATCCTATCGTATCTTATAGCTACATTAACACTTAAACAGTATCTCTTTCCGTTGGGTCCCGCGGGATCCCAGTCCCAATGCAGGGCTCTAACACGGGTATTCTAAGAAAAAGAAAATAAACACTTTACTTAACTTTACTTAAAGCAGTCATATAACTAATGAATAAATAAATAAATACCCAATTAATGCCTTATAAATCATTTATAAAAGTATTAAAAACACGGCTGTAAATCCTTATACAAAGGCATAACACATTATAGCTATCTTGATAATGCATTATGAATGCTCTGATCTATATATACACAATAAATATCTTCATAATACATTATATCGGCCATTAATCCATAATAAACATGGCTATAATGTGTTATGATTTTTTTTCTTCAATATAATATATTTATGGATGCATTACAGTGCATTGTGAAGGTGTCAATAATGCAGTTATATTACTGCTTTAAGTCATTTGTAAACCTGAATTCACAACCTTATAATTACTGCCTCTTGCTACTTCTTCTGAAGGGCAGGGGACAGCAGAAGAAGCACCACTTCATCTTCTTCTTCTTCTTCTTGTGGCTCTTCTCAGTTGCATCTTCAGAAAGATCTTCGGCATTCACATGGAATGATACTTCTTCTTCACTGTAGATCTTCTCGGCAGCATCAGCATCTTCTTTTGTTTTATCTGTCTTCATCACTTCAGTCTCGTCCTCTTCCTCAGGTCCTTCTTCTGGTATAGTAAGTAGCTGTGATCTGTCTTCAGATGCCACCATACACTGAAACCTGACCAGTGTGGTAGCATCAGCATCTTCTGCCTGCTGGAATACCACATCAGCTTCTTCATTTTCCTCAGGTCCATCTTCCTGTAAAGTCTGCAGCCATATTCTGGCTACATATGCCGCCATGCACTGCCAACTGTCCACTGTGGCAGCATCAGTGTCTTCTGCTTCCTGAAGCTCCTCATCTCTTTCTTCATCTTCCTCAAGGTCTTCCTCCTGGATGGGTTCTAGCCAAGTTCTGCCTACTTGTGACACCACATATTCCACAGCATTCCCTGTACTTTTCCCTCCTCCTCCCTTAACCTCCTCCACATTCACTCCCACCTCACATACATTCTCCTCACCTCCATTTAGCATATCCATTATACTAATACCAGCCTCTGTCCCCTCCATCACAACCCTGGAGGCCTTCCCCTCAAATGTTCCCCACTCTGGTACCTCCACATATTCCTCACTACTCTGCCCCCTTACCTCACCCTCCCCCCGGCTTGTCCGGTCCTTCCTGACTTTCTTTTTTTTGTTAAGGTAGCAAGTTTTATAAATTTCCCAGTCTTCAGATGAAAGGCCGTAATTACTCTGAAGACTTTGAGATGAAATACTAGTGCTGGCTAGCAGTCCATCCTTTCCCACACTCTCCCCTCCCTTACCCAAATCAGTAGACCCCCCCAATCCCCCCTTAACCCCCCCAGCCTGGACAGTGGGGAGTGTCACTGGTGAGAACTCCTCCACACCTTCTCCCCAGTTGATCACTTCATCCCACAGGTTCCAGGCTTCCCAGTGTTGGGTGTTGGTCCATCGATCAGCTCTCTCAATTCGCTCTCTGGGGAATAAATGAGAGATTAACCAGCACTTAACAGAGATAATAAAATAAATAAAGAGCTGGAAATTCTTCAACCATACAGATAATACAATTGTTATAATTATTATAATAAATAATTACAGGGTTCACATATATAAAAAAGAAAGAATAAAAGAAACAGCGAGCAAGATTGCAAAAAAAATCTACTGTAAAATGCACGATACTGTAAGTGCAATAGCATATTAAACAGTAATGTCACCAAATTATAACTAGAATCAAATACGAAACAACTGTACTCCACATCAAATGAATACCCAGATGAATACTACCAAGCACTGAGTTAACACTAACCAAGCTAAGAATATTTGAAAGTGTTAATCCTGTGTAACAATGTAAATAGATGTAATGATAAACTTAGAAGCATCTAGCCAACTCCGAAAGTAATGGCCCAAATTTTTTTTAACAATTTACCTACCACCATGTACAGTAGGGGGTCCCAACTTCCGGTCGGTGTTCCGGTACCGTCCGCGCGGAGTATTGCACCGGGCGGCAGACAACCGGGGGTAGAGGAGCCAGCCGTCCCGTTTATTAGGGGATCGCGCCGTTTTGGAAAGAAAGCTGCCCGTATTGATGTACGGAAATACGCCATTAGCCCCGCATGTCCGTATACACCGTCAATCTCCCGCCGCTCGGCGAGGGAACCCCCAAATTATACCGCCGTCTTACCCATCCGTGACACTTTTCTACGACGGAAACCGATCCGCGGACATCGAAAGGTTGGGAAGCCCTACTAAACTAGCATGTTTGAGATGAATTTACTAACCAAATAGTCTGTCATTATTTAAATATTAGCAACCACAGTAGCAATAAAAACCACTGCACTTTAAATGACGTTAAAAAATATGTAATATTAAAAAAATGTAATGTTTTTTATTGTATTATAGACATTTACTATGTCATTATAGTATAAAAGGCTAAATAATCAAAGTAGCACAACATCAGTTGAAGAATTCAAAGACATTTTGGAGAGCTAACAAGCTACTCACCTCTGCGCCATTTTCACTCAGAGTTTGTTGTGCTTCAAACGGTAAAGTTTGTTTACGTTGTTTCTATGGAAACTGCTCTGACTCTCCGCTTGACCGTAATATAAAGGCATGTATGCAGTAATTTTCTGATTGCAGATTTGATCCCTATGCAGTAATTGACCACTGACCTCTTGGACCCTCTGGGCTGCCTTCACCTGCATTGAGGCAGCTGTTACGTTTGCTGTCATTACATTCAGCCCAAAATATCAAAGTACAGGATTTAAGATTTGAATTAGTAACAGGACCGTGGGAAACAAAACATATATGTTATTGATCCCTCGAAGAAAGTTTTCAATTTTCTCCTTCTTTCAGTTCTTAAATAACGTGTCAGTTTTTGCTCTGTTTGGTTGGGATTTACCATTTTAACATTGTAGCAGTTCCTAGGCAATACACAGACAAATTCTTTTTTTTAGGATGGAATTGTTATGCTATAAACGATTACCTTCACGTTTCAACAAAGGTACTTGCTTTTGATATATAATTTTTTGTACATGTGTACTCTGGTCATACCCCTTGTACATATGGATGGCATGGAAGGACAGTCACTGCTGTCACCTATACTGTCCCTGTCTGCTTTTCTCATTTAAGTGTTGATACGGCAAAAGAAGATGGACCTTTTGTAGAAATTTCCAGCCAGAGACTTGGTTCCTATATGAAGAGAATATTTTATTTTAATTCAGGCTTGCATGTGATCTCCCCTTTACTGCACAAGGAGGGCACACACATCAACAATTAGCAATGTAGCAAAATACAGATGAACAATTTCTCACAGTTTCAGAATAAATCAGATTTCTCTGTAATTCAGAGATTGTCTAAGATTAGATCATTTTCTGCACTTGAACCTAATTTCAAGATAAATGACACCTGGGTCTATTAAAAGAAGGTGATGCTGCCTGACCCACCAACCAAGGCTGGGAGGAAAGGGAGGAATACTAGTCAAAGGAAGGAAGAAAAGCAGCCCACCCTATCTCATGGTCATGGATACAAAAGTCAGGGAGTGTTACGAAGAAGACACCACACTTAAGACCATTGGTTTTATGCACTGAATTACACCAGATAGAGTTTTTGCATTCTAGCTGTGTTACGTAACATTCCTCAGCCTTCATTTGTTTCCACAGAATGCAGGACATAATTTAGGGTGCCAAACAAGACAGCGGAACTGCAGTATAGCCAATTATTTGTTTCAGTAGTTTTATAACAACTCGAACATAAAATGTTTGTTTTTCTTAGATAAAAGTCCAGTTGAAACAGACTTTATTTTTAAAAGTTAGATTGGATTTAAGAGATGGAACATGTTGCTTGTGTTAATACTGCTTTGATTTTGAGGATGAAGTCTGAAGTGTAGGTGACGTGTAACAGGTTGTTATTTTACTTTTAATTTATAATTATACAAGATTCTGTTTTCCTTCTTCTGTCTAACCTGATGGGTACAATATCCTTTAAACTTTCCCATGATGCTTTTGTCCTGCATCGCCCCTCCCTCTGTCTTTTCCCCTTAATAAGGGTCCCGACCTCATTTCCTCTTCCCTTTGGTGTATTGCACACGCGGGAAGAGGTGAGGATCTAGTGGCACGGTCCCCCGAGTTAGTAAATCAATTGTATAATTATGACCCATATATATTATATTTGATTTATTATTCATCATAAGCAGGGGATAGAAAACACGTCTATACATAAGTATATACATTGTTTTACTTTGTGCAGAGAGAGCGAGAGGGCCAGAGCATATGAAGTTTACCCCTTTCCTTATTGTTCCCAACAGTTTCAATAAAATCCAGGAACGACAACGGCGTCTGTAATATCCCTTCCTCCTGCACCCGACACACACCTGATAACACCCCAAAACACAATGCAGAGTATAGGCAGGGAATGACCGGTTACATAGGTACACTAGTGTGGCTTGTAAATATGCCCTTAATTTATGCCTGAATATCCCTCCCATATAGTGGCTGACCACATATCATGTGAAAGACCCGGAGAGAGTGAGTGTATATATATATATATATATATGTATGATGTACATGTGAGAGACACCATCGGAAGTCTGGTTCAGTTCCTCAGAGGCACTACTATGGAGGCGCTTACAGTAATAAACTTGCTGACCGCAGAAACTGGCACTATGATGGAAGTTATGCAGAAGTGCAGAGTAGATGGAATAATTTTTGTACCTCAATAAGATTGTATGCCTTTTGCCTGTGTCTCCAGCCAGTGCCGGGGGTGAAACGCGCTTGCAATTATCAGCGGGATAACATTATCGTTTTTTTTATTCTGTGGAAAATGAAAGACTGATTTGCTGGCCAGATTTATTTATGAATCATAAACATGTTGTGGGCTATATAAGTAAAGTCAGGGCTCTCAAGTCTTATGCATTGACTGTGAGACACTTGCATTTCAACCAGTTCACATGTTCACACACCGCACCTTATGTTTGTCAAGCTGAGAAGTAAGGGTTAGGGTTATAATTATCAATAAATAATGTACTTCCCTGTGAAACAATGATGCTGGATGTTTATTTGCATATCATGATATGGTGCAGCCTTTTAATAGGTTTCTGTTTTTCTGTTAATCCATTCATGGTGTTGAATAAGTCAGCAAGCATAAGTCTAAGGCTAGTGAGTGACTGGTGTTTTCGGGGGAGACTCCCTAGAGCTGGAGAGAAATACCTTAAGGCACGGGATGAAAAATCCCAAATCTTCCAGGAAAAATGTCAGCATTATATGTATTTGCCACACAGAACAGAACAAAAAATTCCTTAGGGAATCACACGCCTACCATAGTCACTATACTACTCAGAACGCCTGGCAGCCACCAAATCAAACATAGGAAAAGGTCCGGATTTATAGCGTTAGAATGTGGTAGAGACTAATATCCATAATGTACCATCCTAGAACACACTGTGCTCTAAAATTTAAGCCCAATTAAAATCTGAATATTAAATGAGGAAAATAATTTGATTTGTTCTTCTATCCCAAGTTGTGGTCTAAAAGCAATAAGACCACCATCCATTATACCTGCTTTGGGGAAAATGCACTCCTGTAGCCACTAGGGGAGCTCTCACCTCTTCTGGGCCCAGCTAAATAATTATGTTACGCATTCTAACAAGCTTTATTATCTGTGTCAATAAGCCCTGCTTTTACACTAACACTCCTGCTGAGAGGCTAGTTTGATTACCAGTCTTGCCCTTGTCATTAGGAACACATGAGAATTTGCGCAGTGCTGTTTCACAGTGGATTCTCACTGGTTTTCCCCAAGACTGGTACGATACATTTTATTCAGTTTCATACCACAGGTTATTGCAAGAGGGATCAATTGGTTTACTTTTATACTGGTGCAAGGAAACTATTATTATGATGGTGGGTTATCAAACACAGTAGCTGGCTACCTCAGACATAAGACGCCCATTATGTACCTGTGTGTCACCTATATGGGCTTGGAATCTGTATATCAATTGAAATAATTATTCATAGCCCAGATAGCATCATATTATTGTTTCAGCGTTGAAGTATAGTTAAATGCATTGAATTATGGTCAGTGTTAAATTATCAGCATTGAAACTGAATTGATTTTTGGTCAGATTTTCAATATTGAAAAATTAATGGTGGCGAAACCTTGATATAAAGTGACTTTTTCAACATTGAAAATAAGATGCTGAGTTAACATCAATATTATTGAAAATAAAAATGGAAAAATGAATTTATGGGGGGCGGCATGATGGTGCAGTGGTCAGCACTGTTGCCTCACACCTCTGGGACCCGGGTTTGAGACTCTGCCTGGGTCACGTGTGTGGAGTTTGCATGTTCTCCCCATGTCGTCGTGAGGTTTCCTCCGGGTACTCTGGTTTCCCCCCACAGTCCAAAACCACGGTGAGGCTAATTGCAGTTGCTAAATTGCCCGTAGGTGTGTGTGTGAGAGTGACTGGTGTGTGAGTGTGCCCTGCAATGGGCTGGCCCCCCATCCTGGGTTGTTCCCTGCCTCATGCCCATTGCTTCCAGGATAGGCTCCGGACCCCCCGCGACCCAGTAGGATAAGCGGTTTGGAAAATGGATGGATGGATGATGACATAACTGGTCTGTGAACATTAGTGAGCATATGATGTAGGCTGTCCAGGAATGTAATAATGTGTGCAGTGTTACATGGGCCCAGGGTTGCATGATGGTGAACAGCACCGTTCTGACTTATAGCTGCGCACATAGTTATGTTACCACCACGCTGTCCTGGGACATTGATTATGGCACCGTGTACAATAATGTTCCTGCCATGCTAACGCGCTCACTGTTTCTTTCAAAAGGGACTCTGTAAATGTGCTTCATCCTGATTCTGTTGCATGCCAGTACACGAGATAATGCAGAGATGCTCACATTGTTCATGTTTTGGGAGATGGTGTCATCCTCTGTTATACGCTGCTGTATTTCTCATAGCCTAATGGAATTATTTGTGATCACCATATTGACTATATGGGTCTCTCGTTCTTCAGTGAACATTCTTCCTCTGCCCCCAGATTCTGGATGTCTAGCAGGTCTGTAGAGTAACCATTTCAGTTTTTACCTGTACAGCATTGTTGTGTTTCTCATTAGAGTATAGTACTATTACAAAACGTACTGTGAAGTAACTGTACTAACCGATTCTCATTTGGAACCGTCCTTATGATGCCTGCTACAGCGTAGCGGCTCAGGTCAGGCTGAACCCATTGGCCAGCTTCCCTCAGGGTCATTCCATGGTTGATCACATGATCCACTGTTGTAGCTCTGATGACATCAGTTATTCTATTTCTTCTTACCCTTCCTCCTTCCTCTTCACCTCCTCATCCTCTAAATTCACCTCCTAGTCTTCATCCTCTTCCTCGCCGTTCTCTAATTCTCACTCTTCTCAGTCTTCCTTCTCCCTCCATTGTTCTCCACACTGAAAGCTTACTGTACCTGTGGCTTATTTATAGCGCTCATGCTGATTGCAAAGTGAACTAATTATCTAAAACCGTTTTCACATGTGACAGTGTGGCCAGACAGCTGGCAAAGTAGTGTAATAAATAGCTATAAATGTGTATAGTTTTACTAGGAGTGTGTTGATCATTTAGAAATTGTGTGTAAAACAGTGAGTTGTGTTTACAGTTCCGCAAAAAGAGTGCTGTGCAGTGGATTGTATTTACACATTTGCAAATTGTGTGTTACAAAAGTGCAAACTGAGTGCAAAACAGTGAGTAATTTTGCTATAACTATTAATAGTTTTATAAGAATCATTGTTAGTGTTTAAGTATTCAGAAAAACTAAAAAAATTAAACGGGGGTGACTGTCCATTAAGCTAATCTGCAATCCTATTACACATAGCATGACACAGTACTGTTTTTGACTTTTTCTTTAAATCCACCGCTATTGTGATGAATGGGGCAAGAGAACAAAAACCACAGAAATGGCTCTTTGCATGCTATCCAGTGACTACGCGAGATGGTATAGTCTCTATGGTTTAACTAGAGAAGGCTTGGAGGAAAATGCTATGGAAAACTGATTATTTTGTGTCTCATGCCTGGGCTCTCTAGGAAAAGCATAGAGACCGTATGTATCTCTACAATTGTGGAGATTTCTGTGGGGTGCACATATATAGTATATATCAAATTTATATTATATAGATTATATCTAAGCATCATTCATACTCAAGTGAGAAGACAGTTATAAATCCATGTTAAGAAAAGGTTTCTGTGTCGGAAAGGTACAGAAAGAGCCTAACGCAGGTTTACAGGAAACAATCATGTGGTGTAGAACACAAGGACATGGACAGAGAAAGGCAATGGCACAACCCCTCAATATGATCAATTCATCTACTCTGTGTCTTCCTCCCAGCTGTCAAAGTAATTGTCAGCAAATGATGTACTTGACACGTACATTATTTACGTGTCAAGCCGTTCGGACGTTTTAACACGTCATGTCCAGTTACGTGTACTTTACTGTTTACAGTAACTGGCAGTCATTGGACATAGTGCAATTATTATTATCATCATTATTTGTTATTATTATTATCCATCCATTTTCCAAACCGCTTATCCTACTGGGTCGTGGGGGGTCCGGAGCCTATCCCGGAAGCAATGGGCACGAGGCAGGGAACAACCCAGGATGTGGGACCAGCCCATCGCAGGGCACACTCACACACCATGCATTCACACATGCACACCTACAGGCAATTTAGCAAGTCCAATTAGGCTCAGCATGTATTTGGACTGTGGGGGGAAACCGGAGTACCCGGAGGAATCCCCATGACGACATGGGGAGAACATGCAAACTTTGCACACATGTGACCCAGGCAGAGACTCGAACCCGGGTTCCAAAGGTGTGAGGCAACACTGCACCACCATGCCGCCCCACTCTCAAGACCACATCATCTAATATAATCTCAATATGTGACTGTGTATATTTCTCACACAAGGATAACTGAGAGGTTATCTGATAATGCTCCAGTCCAGTGTCCATAATATACACTTCTTCATTACGCTAATCATTATCAATCGCATTTTCAGATGCAGAACTATGGGGACAGAAGCAAAAAAGTTACTCATTGATGCCTTTAGTATAACTGAGCTACAAAAAATTACATCTGCTCAATTTTTGCTCCACTTCTCTTTTCCTGCATTTCCATGAAACTTTCAAGTTGGCGCTGGGGCTTGTGGTCAACCAATAGGAAAAGTTTATCACTATAAGCCCCACCCAGTAAGTCTTGGTCGAGAAAAAAGTATGTTCTTTTTGGAACTAAAAAATGGTTCAGGAACTACCTCCTAAGACCTTCAGTTGGGCCAAGTTCGTGCAGTAGGAAATCGCCTTATGACCTGCACCCACAATGGCTTGTTTAGAGACACCGGTTCAGCTGCCTGTATGCTTTTTCACCTGCGGCAGAAACAGCAGGCAAACCAGCACAAACAAGGTACGAACATGCAGTAATGGGGGTTCAAATCCCCAGACAGCGCCACCCACTGGGCCACATAGCATTTAATTTATCTGCAAATGTATATTTAAACCTTTGAGGTCCATGTCAGGCTCTTTGCAAGCAGAGATCAGGTCACTGAAATCTGAAGCAGTGTGTTACTAGTCTTACTAAAGCATGACAGAAGTGCTCACTTCTTTAACATTTATTCTGTGATCAAAGCATTGACTGCAAAAAACAAGGAGACCATAACATCTATAAAAGGTGAAAACACCAAATGTCAAGCGCCCCCCCCCCCCCCCCTTAAAGGGGGTTCTTTGTTTCTACTATGCAAAATAAGTAAGTAAACTTTAAGGTATTTTGTGTCATTAATGTATGATTTAAATGCAGGTAGTTTTTTTACAGTCAGGATCCTTATGGAGAATCTCTATTAATCCATTTAAAACCTAAAACTGGCTAGATCAAAAGTGTTTGGGCAGTTTGCAAATCCTAAAGATTATTTACAAGGTAATAAAACGGTTATATAAATGTGAATACGTGTGTAGACTTGTCTCGAAATGAAAATCTCACGCCAACCAGCTGACCAAAGTTGGCAACCCTGCGTAAGTCGGCCCTTTATTTTATATGCAAACATGATCATATGCAGGGGGCACATAACTGGTATGAAAGTACTTATTCGCCGTTTAAACCGATATGCGCGGTAATGTCTTGTAGCAGCGCAAATACGTGTTTATTTTATGTACATTCGCAATGTTATGACAAGAAATCATTGTGCATTGTAGCCTTCATGCCGCAGACGAAGTACAAATTAGCCACATAAATGTTAAGATGCAGGGTAATTTCTTTTCATAACAGCGTGAATGCACATAAAATAAATGGTACGCATTTGCGCTGCTACAACAAGGAGTTGCCGCGAGTGTACAGGGAATGCGTACTTGCGCACCATGCAGTTATGTGATCCTGATCATATGTATAGTATATTGTACAATAAATGCTATGACATTTAAGTTGTATTGTTGGATCTTTTTTAATCATAATTTTCTTCGTTCATTCCTGCCGACAGTTGGGGCAGAGACTGTCATATGCTCTGGGTAACACAGCCAGACGCGGCCTAACAGTAAAACATTTAGAAATGTGACAAAAGGTCTTCTGTTTGTCCATTTATTCCTACATAGAGTTTTAATCCCGTTTACATGAAAAGCTGTACTTTTTGTGTCCCTGACAATTCCAAATTTCTTTTTGCAGCAAACTGACAAAAAGAATAAGTCCAGGATACTGGAAAATACTTGAAAAACATGGTAAAGTGGATTTCAGCATTTTCTGTCGTCACATTTGTATTAGAATTGTAACAAATGTCTTCGTTAGTACTATATTGTATTTCGCAGGATGTTCCTTGACAGATTGGTTCTGTGGACTGTGGTGCGTTCATGTTGATTGTTGTCACGTCACGGATCGGGGAAGCAGGAGCAGGAAGACGGAGAATCGGGAAACAAAGGATTTATTGGGGAAACCAGCTAGGAACAAGGGGCAATAGAAGTAGCGACTTAAATGACATGATTGGGGAAACATATTTTGAAGCGGAGTTAAATACATAGGACTAATGAAAACAACTGGAAACAGCGAATGACATCGGGATTCCACACGAGGTTAACGAGGGGGCGTGGCACACGGGAGGAGCGGACAAGCGGCGCATGACAATTGTAAGAGAGACCACCTTGAATTGTTGGAGGTAACACTTGTGATACAGAGAATGTATTGAAGTGTTTTTCCCCTCCCTTTTATCAGTATGCACTGTGCATGGCCTTGGTGTGTCTTGAGTATTACAAAATGCACCATGAACTGTCTATATTATATTTTTCTTTTAAGTCATAATATGTGAATTTGATCTGTTGTTTTTCAGTGAGTTGCAGGGATTTGACAAAAACATCCTTTTAGAAATGCGTGAGGAAGTAAGTTCTTTTCTTTTTGACAAGTAGTGTATCTGTCAGGTTTGTGACACAACAGAGAAATTAAATATTTTATTTCACTCCTCAGGGTCAAGACTCTGGTCTCCAGCTCACCGCTCTCTCTTACATTTCCATGGCCATTTTGTCCGATAGTATTATTGGATTTTTCTATGCTATATATATATTTTTTATGTTTAGTTATTCTGTGCTCCATAATTATAAATAATAGTTTATTTTCCTTGTGACGTGTCTGTGCTTAATAGTATTAAATAAGAGTTTAAACAACTACAGTTTCCTCAGTAATGTATTTCATGAACTGATACTTCCCCAACAAAACCCATGCATGCATTCAAGTCTCTGTCATGGTTTGTACATAATATTTGCAGCAACCATTATGAAATTTTTGCAGAATATGTACTACAAGCCTCTCCAGTTGCAGCCACACCCATATCCAAACTCGCATATAAGGTATATTTGTATATGTGTGTTTCCAAGGTACCAACATTCCTACAGAACCATGTTACATAATATATCCAAATATAGGGAATTTCAGCATGAGCCCTGATGCATTATGCATACTGCTTTCAAATCTGTGATCAAAGCACTGACTGCAAAAACATGGAGACCATTACGTCTCTAAAAGGTGAAAACTCTACATGTCAAGCGCCCCCTACTGGCTAGCTGCAGTACCATTATTAGCACCACCCATCCCCATGTGTTTCAGTGGTAAGAGGCGATTTTCCACATCAATTTCATGTCTTTCCATCCACATAATGACAAACCATTTCTTCTCAATGTATTATTAGCTATGTAATTAATGTAATCTGAAAATGAACGTCACTAATATTATTATTACAATTAATTTGCATATTTTCAAAATCTATACTTTTCTTCAAAACAAAGTGCAGCTTCTATCCCAAGCACAATCCATATTATTACTTAAAAGCTTATTGACCCCCTGATTCTGGTATCAGTTACTTTTCAGTATTTTCAAGTAAACATTATCTGTGCTGTATTTGTATGATGAAACCAATCCTTGAGTCCAATATAAAATAACTGAAATAAACACACAGTCATTCAAACTTCTGCATTTTTTAATTTTGTTTTGTCTTTCAATAAAAGCTGAAAAGGCTAAAAAGTAAATGCTGGTGTTATCAAAAACTATGTCATATAACTATATTCCAGATTTATTACAGCCAAACACATCTCGGAGCTCCGAGGAACCTCCTTCTCCTTACATTTGGGGAAGATGGTGGCGCAGGAGGTAGTGCTATCGTTTAGCAACCAGAGAGTTGCAGGTTCGAGCCCTGGTTTCTCGTGACCCCATCAAAGTGTCCTTGAGCAAGACACTGAACCCCAAATTGCTCCTGGCATGCAGGTTGGCGCCTTGCATGGCAGCCTCCGCCACCGGTGTGTGGATGGGTGAATGTGAGGCATGAATTGTAAGGTGCTTTCAGTTCTCATAAAAGTAGAAAAGCACATTTATCATGTGTGTTTTGGATTTGGATTGTATTGGTGTGTAGTCAGTCGCTCATGTACATGCTCAATCGCAGTAACATTTTCACAGGAATTTGGGAGGTTGAAGTGCTAATTCCATGGGGGTGTATTCAGTGGGAAAGGTGTGTATGTAGGGCATGTCCCCCCCCCCCCCTTTGTGGTGTTAGATATTCTGTTTCCCCCCCTGTGTGTTAAGTAGTGGGTTGCTCTTGCATGTTTAATAAAAGATTGTACTACACTGCTTGTCCTGGCATATTGCCTGTGGTTTGGGGGGAGGTTAATCTGTGTGTGTGACCTTGAGTGACGCGACATGTGTGCTACAGTATACATCCAGTATGTAACTGTATAAAGTAAAACTGTGTAATATTAAATGCAAATGGATACTGTAATATGAAGCATTGCAGTAAGAGGACAATATTACAGTACAGGGCACATTGTTGGATTACATACCTGCTGGCTCTATGAAATGTTTGAATGGTTGAGGACATGGTTGTTCTCCCATCATTCGGCCGACCAGCCTCAGCCATTGTAAGGCCATGATTGAGGACCTAAATATATATATACAGTACTGTGCAAAAGTCTTAGGCAGGCAAAGAAAATGATGTTTAGATTATCCTCGTGTTGGTATAAAACTATGATATGATGCCTGTCAAAGTGTGTCAGCTTCGCCATTTCAGAACCTCTGCTAAAATCATCCTAGTATTTGCAGCGACCGTCCAGTGCAGCCATGTGTTTTTTGACTTGGCCACTAGCAGACCTCATACAGCTAGTCAATCTGTCACTGACTTTTTAAACCAATATATTTATATATTTAATTGAGCTATTTGTGAAATTTAACAAAATCATGGAACGGCTGAGGTGCCCCTGAGGAGAAGTTTGGGAACTGAAGCGGTGTTCATCTAGCCATCCAACTAGATATCAGTAACTTTTTAGAAAACAGAAGAAATTATTACTAGTTTTTATTGTGTTACTCTTAATTTGCACACGTTCTAATGTTAAATTGTATTTTTTGTTCTAAGCCAAAGTACACTTGCTACCCAGATAAACAGCTTTAAACATTTCTTTGGACTGCCTAAGACTTTTGCACAGTACTGTACTGTATATGGTAATGCTAAATTGATAACTCCTATCAGTGTTGTGTTTTTGGGAAATATGCTAAATTTGCTGATGCAGTCTTCTCAGTTGCCCCTTTGTCCGCCTTACTTACTGTTGCTATGCCTGCTATGTGCTCACTCTGCGTGCCTTAATTATATTATGGGGTTTTATTATTAATTTATTCATAATCATTGTTATTTTTTCAACCTCTGTGTGGCCATAATATTTTGGGTTTTATAGTTACAGTCATGTGAATTAATCTATTTTCTCTGTTTTACCATGAAGTATAAGGTGTGACAGGGGATGATTTTGTGGACATTGGAGAGCAAGATGTTTACCTTTTGTTCCCCAAAAACCTCAGACTGAGGAAATCCCTAATTTACATTTTAAAACTAAAGGCAAGTAAACTGTCTGTTTGATAGCAAGCTCTGTGTTTTTTGTGGTTTCACAGACATACTGCTGTCAGGTCATGGTTACAGAATATATCATATTTAGTTTCATGATCTTTCCCTCAATCAGTCTGGAGTGGAAGCAGAAGACTTCCTAAAAAATAAGCAGGGAAGTCAGCGGCAACACCTGAACAAAAGAGATTCAGTGTAAGTATCACACAGTCCTGGAAATAGAAACTAAAGTGGACAGAGCTGTTAAAACACAGACAGCGCAGGTGGAAGTAGAATCAGCAGAATAAGTGGTTCTCACATCAGAAATACTGCTACCATTCATTCTGCTCATTCTATGTCCACCTGCACTCCTCTGTATTCTAACGTTTTTGGTACAAAACTGATATCTTTCTTTTTTCTACACGTCTCCACCAGGCTGTTGTAAGATCATCCCTGGGTGCATCAAAAATGTGTACCACTGCCTGCAAGGGAGCGGAAATTGACTGGAACCCTGTCATAAGCAAAATCTGTACCTCATATAATTGTTTAAAATCAATATTTCTAATCAAATAGTTTAATTTCTCTATTTTACTTTTTTACCACTTAAAGCACAATGAGGGCTTAAAATTTCTATTCACAAGGTAAAACACCAAATAAAGTGTTTTAACAGAATATTTAATGTAATTTCAAGGTCACGGCAGAGTTGCCCTGCAGCCTCGTCGGCAAAGAGCAGGAAATTCTGAAAAAAACCCTTAAAAATGCTCCGAAACAGGAGGGAGGACCTCCGAAGGTCAGGAAAGGTAATACATACGGTACATAGGGAACCTGCAAGCAAGTTAAAATTATTCAGTCCCTTACAATCAAATTAAATCATGAATGTAATGTCCGGAATACAGACCTAGTCAGCCAAGGCTGAATAATGTTCCTGTTCATGTTCTGCTTCACTTTCCTGGCTTCTCATGTCGTGGCAAAACTTCATTTCTATTGATTCCATTGTCTAGAAGAGAGAAGGACTTCAGCTTCACTCCAACGGTATGTAGCTTTTCTGTATTTATACCTTATCATTGTGTAATATATATAGTAATACGTTTCATAATTTAGCTTCTAAAATATTGTGCAATCACCAGCCCAATTGATATTTTTGCCATCTTAATCCTCTCAGGATCAGTACAGTATATTTGCAAACATATTTTATGTCTTTACAGACATGTAAGACTGCTGAAAAAAGGTTGGAGAACAGTGGCTCTTGGAGGTAAAATGTGTTTTTACATTTTCCCAGTCCTGCTGCATGATTCACTGTACTGCAGTGTCAGGTTTCCCATTGCTCAGCACACCTCATTTGGCTAAAGAACTTGATGATGTTACGATGATCAGTGTGTTGGCCAGTGAAACTGACAATGTGCTGAACTTTGGGAAATTTTGAAATTTATTATGAACACAGTATATTAATCTGCACAATGTAGCAAAATAGTCTGAAATGTAACTGAGATACAGAGGTTATACACTGATCAGCCATAACATGTGAAGCGAATAATATTGATTATTTGGTTACAGTGGCATCTGGCTGTGGGGGGGTTATACAGGTCCTTCTCAAAACATTAGCATATTGTGAAAAAGTTCATTATTTTCTGTAATGTACTGATAAACATTAGACTTTCATATATTTTAGATTCATTACACACAACTGAAGTAGTTCAAGCCTTTTATTGTTTTAATATTGATGATTTTGGCATACAGCTCATGAAAACCCAAAATCTCAAAAAATTTGCATATTTCATCCGACCAATAAAAGAAAAGTGTTTTTAGTACCAAAAAAGTCAACCTTCAAATAATTATGTTCAGTTATGCACTCAATACTTGGTCGGGAATCCTTTTGCAGAAATGACTGCTTCAATGCGGCGTGGCATGGAGGCAATCAGCCTGTGGCACTGCTGAGGTGTTATGGAGGCCCAGGATGCTACGATTGCGGCCTTAAGCTCATCCAGAGTGTTGGGTCTTGCGTCTCTCAACTTTCTCTTCACAATATCCCACAGATTCTCTATGGGGTTCAGGTCAGGAGAGTTGGCAGGCCAATTGAGCACAGTAATACCATGGTCAGTAAACCATTTACCAGTGGTTTTGGCACTGTGAGCAGGTGCCAGGTCGTGCTGAAAAATGAAATCTTCATCTCCATAAAGCTTTTCAGCAGATGGAAGCATGAAGTGCTCCAAAATTTTGATTTCCGAATGACAGAAGCGCCTGACCCGGGCTACAGAGAAGCAGCACTGGACTGTTGCTCAGTGGTCCAAAGTACTTTTTTCGGATGAAAGCAAATTTTGCATGTCATTCGGAAATCAAGTACCCACAGTCAGTGATGATCTGGGGTGCCATGTCAGCTGCTGGTGTTGGTCCACTGTGTTTTATCAAGGGCAGGGTCAATGCAGCTAGCTATCAGGAGATTTTGGAGCACTTTTTCATGAGCTGTTTGCCGAAATCATCATTATTAAAACAATAAAAGGCTTGAACTACTTCAGTTGTGTGTAATGAATCTAAAATATATGAAAGTCTAATGTTTATCAGTACATTACAGAAAATAATGAACTTTTTCACAATATGCTAATTTTTTGAGAAGGACCTGTGCAGTATATAATGTTATATATCAGGCTTCCCCAATTCCAGTCCTGGAGAACCAGTTTGCAAGGACCTGTCAAATACACCTACTAAACCTGGCAATTGGCTGGTGAGCTGAATAAGGTGTTTGAGTATTAAAATCTGGGTGCAGACTAGGCCTGCAGGACTGGAACTGGGGAATCGTGGGGAATTGAAAGTTACCATCACCAAAAATAACTTTTATTTTAAAGTTTCATGATGAAATTAATTTGCTCATCAGGATGTTCTGTTTGGCAAAGTATTCCAGTACTTGGGTTTTAAATTATCCATCGTAAATCTTTGTCACCAGATGCACAGTAATCATCCCGCTAAAGCAGAACTACACTGTCATCGTATTAAAGGGGTGAGTGTGCACACAGCATCGGTTACTTCAGCATCCACAGTGTCATTCTCCCAAGTTACTATACAGCAATTAACAATCACTGACAGCCGCTAGTAATTAAATGCCTAATAACCATCATGTAGTGATTGAAAGTGATTCAGTCTCAGCCATGGCAAATGTAATCTTATGCATAGCTATTTAACAACAATAGTATTCCCAGATTGAGGTGAGTACGAGGACAATCTTTTCATAGCTATTTCCTAGCATGGAGTATGGCGTAAGAGGCAAGTTTATGCATGCAGACAATTGCATATTTCAACTGATATGGGAATGCCACTTTGGGGCCAATGACATGCTGACCTCAGTAAAATTCCAGAAGATATTTTTCAGCCTGGATACTTCTCTCCCGTGTAGTAGTTCTCCGCTTTACAGCAACAAGAACTTAACATACATGATGGTACATAAATGTGATCTGCTGATTTCAGATCTGTAAGCATAAATTACCTTTGTTGTATTCCCTGGCCTTCAGGCTAATTGGAGTTGCTAAATTGCCCGTAGGAGTGCATGTGTGCATGAATGGTGTGTGAGTGTGCCCTGTGATGGGCTGGCCCCCCATCCTGGGTTGTTCCCAGCCTCGTGCCCATTGCTTCCGGGATAGGCTCCGGACCCCCCGCGACCCAGTAGGATAAGCGGTTTAGAAAATGGATGGATGGATGGTATTCCCTGGCCTTCAGGGAATACTTTTGGTTTCAGCACTGTTCCCCTGTCGCTGCAGATACTTTGGCATGCAAGCCAATAACTCAAAAACCATTCGACGAATCCTTTTCAAACTTTGTACAGGTATTGGTGAGGAACTAGAACTGATTTAATTTTGTAACAGTACCAAAATGCAAGCAGCGCCACATAGTGATAATGAAAAAAGCAGCAGTTTTGATGCTTGACCCTGCTAAGACCATAATTCAATAACCGTTTGATGGCTCTTTTTCAGTCTTTGCAGAGGCATTATAGGGGGCTGGAATGGAACTGATAAAATTTTGAGACAGCTCGCCAGCAAATATGAAATATGGCTCTCAGGAAATATGAAAGAGCTTTGTGCGTGGAGATGTGATCTTTCCACATGATTTCAAGTGAAAACATGAAAAGTCATCTTTAAAACGAAGGCTTTCGCTATTGCAAATGTCACACTATTTGGCCTGAAGTACTACACTCTTACTTAATTTATTAATTAACCAGAAAGTATTAGTTATATACTGATCCCACGTTCGTTCATTCTTAATCATAACAGTTACTGTATTTGTTCATCATTTGTACTTGAGTAGTTACTGAGTTATTACTGAGTAATGTATATTTGAATAATATAAAATATAACAATACATGTGCTATAAATCAACAAACCATTGTCCTTTCCTTTTATCCACTGCAGGGCTGCAGGAAGCAGCATACAGAGGAAATGCCTTGGGCGGGATGGTAGCCCGGATCAGGGCTCACATACTGGCTCACATGTGAGCAATGAAGAAGTAGCACTTCATGTGTACAGGAGAAAAACAGCAACCAGAGGAATCCTATGCAATCTCAGTGAGAATAAACTCCCCAGACCCAGGACTGGGGCAGGAATTGCAGGATTCTCCTCTAGCATTTATTTTGGCATACTGTATTTATTGCTATTATCCTTGGTACATGTTTATATTTGCCAATAATTGAAATTGAAATAAACATGATTATTATTCATCCATCCTCATACCGCATATCCTGGAGACGAGGGCCTGGAGCTTATCCCAGGTAGCATAGGACACAATGGTATACTTTTGGATGGGATGCCAGTCCATTGCAGGGAATGCACTCACTCACACACTGTGGGCAATTTAGAGATGATAGTCTATTATTATTAGGATACCTATAGTTTTTAGTAGTTTTCATTATTATTATGCTTTTTGCCATGGGAGTCTATGGCAGCCCATAGAGCTGATTGGCAACTTTTTTGAAATTTGGCACATCGATAGAGGTCAGTTCCAACTATTCATACCAAATTTGGGTTCAATCCATCCATCACTCTAGCGCCACCCTCAGGCCAAATTTCAAGAAATGTTTTTGCCTTATTCTCTTTCTTATCATTGTATGATTATGCTATTTACTTTTAAGTATTAGCATTACCTGTCTTGGTGACATCCCATAATACAGCTCTGATGACCTGATCACATATAAAACACGTCCCACGCAGCACATTATGCTTTATTATCTATTTATTATTCAAACATCAAACTTTGATGACGTCAATGTATATCCCTGACATAAATCACTGATGTGAAGCTATGGACATCATACTTAACTAGCTGACGTTTTAGTATTTTATATAGCATGATGGGTGCAGGTCTAACTTAGTGTATAACTTAGTTTCGGCAGTGGTTTTGCTATATAGAGTCCATCGTCATGATCCCATAGTTAGCGGAAGCGAAAATAGTGTAATTAGTACAAGTACTAAAGAAATGTAATGTAATACCGAACAGCTTTCAAAAATGCGGTACTGCAATACCTTTTTGGCACCGGTATCCCGCGCAGCATCAGTCTGCCTGAGATATTTGATAAAGTGTGGATCTTCCTATACGTGCAGCACGAATAAATAAAAACCTCTGCTTTGTATACTTGACAAATCTGTGTGTGTCATCATACTCAAAACCGCCCCAAATAAGCCACGAAATTAACCATGAATTCTACCCTACTGTGGTACACAGCTTTGCTTCTTATGTTTCTTTCACACAAAAAGTTGCAGGTTGATGACAAAACGTGCTCGCGTCCTGACCAGTAAGTGCAACAGGGGGGCAGAACTGGGAAGGGGGGCAGGATGCGATCGTGCTCGGTTGCCGTATAAGGCAGCCGGGCCCAGTGTGGTACGCGCTTAGTCTAATTACAGGTTCTTGTGGGAAGCTTGTGTGACGTATAACCTTGTTCATGTCAGGTTTTGGACTGGTTGCGAGCGCGATCGCACCGGCAGGAAACAGGCAGGCAGAACACGGGGAAACTGGGATTTATTAGCACTAAAACGGGACGAAGCACGAACATCGACTAACTAACATCAATGACGGACCAGGAAAGAAAGCAAGACATGGACTGAAATAGACAGGACTGGGCGAAAATAATCGGACACAGCTGGGTATAATGGGGAAGCACACGTGGATAATCAGGGGGGCATGGCACACATGAGGATCGTACGAGCTGGGCGTGACAGTTCGACATACTGATCGCTATGTATCGCGATACAACAGTTTGCAATGTTACCAAAGTGTCATTTTATAATTCCCATATTAAATAAGTTACCGTGCATAGTGCTTTGGGGAGAGACAGACTCCAAGAGTGCAGTTCATTTCACGTGTCTTTAAGTCATTGTCTGATATTATCCAGAGCTGAATGTGTGATTCATGCTTACTACTATATTCTTGCTTTGCAGTTCTTACACAATTTTTTTTCTTATTTACTTCTAAAAGTAAATAAAAAACTTATAAAACTGCCATTATTATATAAGAACTATACGTATTATGATGTTATTATTTAGTTATGTTGTTGCTTGGTTACATTTGATGCCTCCGCACGTGGGAAGCTACCGGTTTGAAAGACGCGGCTTCACTTGCTTTTCTGCACCAAGATGGCAAGGTACGTTGCATTTCTGCTCCCATTTTATCGTATAACTTATCTTATTATTTAGTATCTGTCTTTGTATGTACAGTGGTACCTCGACCCACGAACAGTCCTGATCACGAATAAATCGGGTTACGAACCAGATGTTCCAAAATGTTTTGTACCGGTTGTCGAACCGTGTTTCGGACACACAAACGTCCCGAAAAGGGTCCAATGAAAGCTCCCCAAAGAACCACCCGAAACGCGAAGAAATGTCCAGTATAATAATAAAAAAAATATATATTTTCGAAATTACTGCATTTGACTGTTACTTAGTCTTTTAATGTTGATTGTTTAGTTTTTTGGGGGGATGTTTTGTGGTTCTTTTCCGTGTTTTTGGCGTCTTTCGAGCGACCAGCGTATGCTCAGTTTTAATGTTTTATTTAATTTAGCATTTGTTAGCATGTAAATGTATGCTCTCAGTTGTATGTGCACAGTCTGTCATAATTTGATTGTACGGTAGGGGGCGTTGAGTTGTACTGCGCGTGCTCGAAGTGTATATATGTATGTATAGAGTGACCTAAAGAGAAAGACGGCGATATGTCATAGTTCATGGTGAATAACTTGTTGTGTGAACTTATTTTTCCATTTATAAATCCTCTATTATTGTTAGTCTTCTCCCGATTTTCTTACCGCTGCACCGACAGTTTGACGTGCCAACAGCATTATTTGTTACAAGTAAGGTTATTTTAATTTAAGTCTATATTCTTGGTCGCGTTCTCCCCATGTCGTCGTGGGGTTTACTCCGGGTACTTGCTAAATTGCCCGTAGGAGTGCATGTGTGAGTGAATGGTGTGTGAGTGTGCCCTGCAATGGGCTGGCCCCCCCATCCTCGATTTTTCCCTGCCTCGTGCCCATTGCTTCCGGGATAGGCAACCCAGTAGGATAAGCGGTTTGGAAAATGGATGGATGGATTCTTGGTCACAGAAAAGTTTTAAAAATTGAAGAAAATGCAGCGTTTCTGAGGTTTAAACATATTGAACATAATACATATTTACATTATTTGAAATGGGAGAAATTGATTGAGGTCACGCACTTTTCAGGTGAGGAACTAAGTTCGTGAGCCGAGGTATGACTGTATATTGAAATATGTTTGTGTAAAATTCAGTATATTGTTTGGATTATATTTAAATTTTATGTGCAGGTTAGTTAGTGTCATATGCAGGGTTGCCAACCCTCACTCAAGATGTCTTGTAGTCAGTCTGTTTTGTTCCATTATAAACCTAAAATTAGCTCCATCAAAAGTGTTGGGGTAGTCTGCAAACCCTCCAGACTATTTACAAGGCAGTAAGACTGTTACACATATGGAGATGAATGTGCAGACTTGTCTGGAATTGAGAATCTCACGCCAGCCAGCTGACCAAAGATAGCAGCTCTGCCTGTGCAGTAATGCAGTTGTTGATTGGGAAGGTGTGGGTCAGTGCAGAAGTGTAGTCCACATGTCAGGAGTGACTGACAGCTCCAATGCATTGCCTGTATGTTGTTTTTCCTCATTCAGAATCAGACGAATGGAGAAAGCTGTTTGCTGGAGCGACGACAGATACTGGGCAACTTGGGACAAGTGGGGAGAGGTGATTGACTGGGGAGATGAGAAAGAGCTGTGCTCCCCAGCAGAATCACCTTCTGACCAGGCTGACAGTTCCACTGAGTCACATTCCCGAAGGCGAATTGCCAAGGCAGTTAGCTGGACGGATGATGCTTATTGGGCAGCCTGGGACAAGTGGGAAGAGATCATCTGCTGGGGTGATGAAGAGGAGTGCTCCCAAGTAACTCCACCCACTAGCCAGCTTGGGAGGGATAAGGGGATAGATGTACATGGGTTGGAGGCTTTTGTGATAAATAACAGGACAATCTCCATAAAGCCTGTAGACAACCATCAAGACAGTCTGAAGATAGGAGCTGTGCTGGTAGACCTCTGCCAGTTTGATCTCGAATATTTAGATCAAAGTAAATTTAATTTCGAAATTGTACAAGTACAAATTGGAGAAGTTGAAGTGGAGGAGACTAGAGAAAAGTCTTTTGAAAAAGCATTTGAACTGGAAATTGTGGATGTGGCAGTAGAAGTTGTAAACAGTGAATTCCAGCTGAATGCTATAAATTTGGATATTGTTGAAACTAAGGTGGACAAATTATTATTGGAAGAACTGATCGTTGGCGATTTAGAAGCAGGCAATGTGAAGGTGTCAGTATCAAATGGCAATGTGGTGAAGGTACCCTTAAGGTACCCTTCACCACAGAGGAACAGAAGGACCAGGCAACCTTAGACCATACTCTCTGGTGGTTGACTCGTGGCAACTGGACTTGTCTCTGAAAGTTAGAAACGTTTCGCTGCTCATCCAAGCAGCTTCTTCAGCCTGAGGGAGGTAGTAAGTGTCCACATGTTTATCCTCCTGGGTAAGTAGTATAAGGGGGCTCGTTGAGTGAAACAAAGTGGGGGGGGGAGTTGCGGGTAGATGTAACCAGTCCCTCCTACTCCGATAGAGTGGGTCGTTAAGGGTGGTCCACCTGGTGGAGGTGTGAATTGGGTCT
The DNA here is from genome assembly GCF_023856365.1 of Brienomyrus brachyistius. Taxonomy (NCBI): domain Eukaryota; kingdom Metazoa; phylum Chordata; class Actinopteri; order Osteoglossiformes; family Mormyridae; genus Brienomyrus; species Brienomyrus brachyistius. Next base: position 155,953 of record NW_026042450.1, read on the forward strand.
GTTTTTTTCCTGGGAATTATTTTTGTTTTGGCAAATGATGAGAGGGCCGCAGGTTAAATTGGAGACAGGTTGTGCCTAATGCCTCTACCTCTGTTGATTGAGGGGTTGTGCATTTGCACATGCAAAGCTGCTTGGACGAGCGGTGAAACGTTTCTACCTTTCAGAGAGGTACAATGTCTTTGGATGTCTTTTGTCTTGTGCAGTCTGGGAGTTGACTGAATGCTGGGGCGGGGGTAGCTTTTCCTTTGTAGTGGGGTCCGGTGGGGCGCCTTGGGCTCTGTGGGGCCCGGTGGTGCTGCTGCTTTGGGCCCCGGTCTGGATGGGCCTGGGCCCCCCTCCCTGGATGGATTTCGGGGAACGGGGAGTGCCTATGGGGGTCAGCGGGGGAGCTGGCTCCGGGGGGGGAGGTATTTTGCCCCCCCCCCATTCCTTTCCTCCCCATCCCTAAATGCTTCCCTCCTCCCGCTCCATCACACCACCACACATGTAGGGCTTTGAGGTGTAGGTGCGTTGCTGGGATGCAGGGTAGGTATTCCTCCTCTGTCCCCTCGCGACCACCTGTACCTCATTCATACACTACAACGTAGACACTCTCATTACTTACTCTCTCATGACACATACATTTAGGGCGTTGGGGATGGGCACACAGAATGGCATCCAGAGGGCGGTCTGTTCATTCAGCCTTACCTCTGGTGCCAGGGCCCACATCTCAATTTTAATCACACACAGACATTGAGGGCTCTGGGGAGAGGCCGAGCTAACACCAGCTGTTGGTCGGCAGGGGGTGGTTAGTGCCATGCCCTTCACCTGTTTTAAAAGCACTTTAGAACAACATTCACCAACACCACATCTGAGCGGGCGAAGGGGGGCATGGGGTCTTTTCACACCCCCGTTCCCTGTTCGCCATTTGGGGCTGAGAGGAACAGCTGGTCGGGGTCTGGGCTGGTGGGCTTCTCGGCTACTGCGGGGTCCGGGGTGATCTTCTGGTCTCCTCGCCAGAGGAAAAATAGGGGTCCACATAGAGTATACATGGGGAGTGAGAGTATGTGTACAGCGTTCATTTCTGTGTGTCTAAATGTTGGGTGAATGTGTAAATATTTGTTTATGTCTGCATGAGGGTGGGAACGTATGCTTGTATATGTGTGTGCCTGTTTGTCTATACACACGTGTCAGGTTGGGTCCTAGACTCCACCTGAAATAACATCTCGGGCACAATAAAGTGGTCCTCCGCAGAGGGGGGGTGGTGGAGGGAAAAAAAAAAAAAAAAGCTTGTGACCCACCGACCGATTTCTTATTTGATTACTGTTGTTCCTTGTCTTGTTTTTGACCCCTCGTGGTCTGCTTTTGTTTTTATTAGTGTCTCTAGTGTTTTTCCCCTTTCCTCCTTTGAATCCCTGAGTGAGTCGTCCACTCTCTGTTTCTGCTTGCTCCATGACACGCTGTCGCTCTCAATCCGCCCTGGACCTGTGACAGTATTTCTGTTTTTGCTTTTGTTTGGACGTACTGAGTTTAGGATACCTAGCTTAGAAGGAATAGTTTAGCCTGTCATGTGTAACGTTGTTAAATGCGCTGATATCAGTGTTATGTCACAGTACCAGAAACTTAAAATGGTACATTTTGTTTTCTTTTTGTTTTCTTGCAATTACTACATACAAATGTTTAATGTTTTGCTGGCATCTAATTAGAAAATAAATGCATTTATGCTTTAAATGATCTTTTTGTTGTCTTCAATCATTTCAACAGGTGAAAATGACCTGAAATCAATGAGTTTGAACACTGGACACTACATTCCGTGTTTGTGTATAAAGTCATGTTTAGCGTACATGCGAGTTCATTCGTATCCTTTTCCCCAGAGACAAAAAGTAGGCTAGGCTAATGGGGAAAAAAACACACAAATATATATAGACCTAATGCCAGTGTATTATTCATGAGGTTTTGTAATATCTGAGACCAAATTAAACTTAATCTGTGTATTTAATGGATTTATGTGCTATTGCTACTGGTTTAATTGGTAAATAGGCCTTTTTCCAAGCAATTGAATATTTAAATGGGAATGTTTTACGTTATTGATTTAGCTTTAATCATGAAGTACCAAGCCTGATATCAATCCATGTCTAATGTGACATATTCAGGACATGCAAAGTCTATACACATAGGCACAGACTATGGCTGGGATTCGTGTGGCCTACCCTGCAGATGGGAGGCCAACACTGCATGGTATATATTCTTTAAATTTATTTAATATTAGTTACATAATTACTCATATAGACCATGTTAATACTTAATAGTGCATGTAAAGAAAATTATACTCTCATATACTATACTGTGTGAAGTGTATGTAAGTATGGAATATCCATCCATTGGCTGTAGCACTTATCCTATTCAAGGTCAAAGCCAGAAGCTATGGATGCAAGACTGGGACAACAGGAGCTGACCCTGACAGGAAGCTCATCTCATAATGATATTCCCCACACCGTGCTACTTCTTGCAGAGCTTTGCTGGGGTAGGTGGTGTGGCTATCATACCAGCCGGCGACGCATCCAGTTAGGATGCTCTTGATGACACAGTTATAAAGTGTCCTGAGGATAAGGGGACTTGTGCCACACCTTTTAGCTCGTCGGAGGTAGAAGGGCCGCTGCTATGCATTTAAATTTTTCCCAATATGATAAATGTAGCGTGGAAAAAGTAACCATATCAGTTTACATGGGCTTCTACAGGGGGTTAAGTATCCATCCATCCATTTTCTGAAGCCACTTAATTCCAACTGGGGTTGCCTGGGGACTGGAACCTATCCCAAGAACACTGGGCACAAGTGGGAACCAACCCTGGGGAATCACCAACACACCACAGGGTGCACACACAACTACAGCACCAATTTAGACTCACCATTCAACCCCTCTTGAATGCTTTTGGACCGTGGGAGGAAACTACAGCGCCTGGTGAAAACTCAGACAAACAGAGGGAGAGCGTGCAAACTCCACGCAGAAAGGACTTGGGATTGAACACAGGACCTTCTTGCTGTAAGGCAGCAGGGCAAACCACTGCGCCACCATGCTGCCCCCGTGTTAAGTATGATAAGTAATATGACAAATGTCATAGCTCAGCTATAGATATGCATAAAATGTACGGAAAGACGATATAAACATCTGGTTACTGGTCCATAATCATAGTGAGAATATCTTATTGTTATGCAAACGTTAGTGCTTCCTTTGTTTCTGATTTGTGTCTTCAGGATCTCCAGGGCAGCTTGTGGACAAACAGGAGGTGATGCCTATGAAAGGAGACACTGTCAGTATTCAGTGTCACTATACTGACATTTACATTGACATGATGTGGTGTAGGATGGGCAAGGGCTCCTGTGTAGAGAATTCTGGGAGTTTGGATGGGAGGCCTGTGGAGCTCAGTGATGAAAGAGTTTATAAAGTGCTCAGCATCACAATGAGGCGACTGGAGAGGAAGGACACGGGCTGGTACCTGTGTGTGGCAGGACACCTGCAGACACTCCTTCCTATTAAAGTCAATGCACAACCACACACAGCACTGAATGTAAGTAATTAATTAAAATATGTGAGTCGTTTATACTCTATTACAAATAAATAAAGGCTAAATGGATCCCAAATCTTTCCCTCGTGAAGGAAGTTGGCGCATTTTTTTGGGAAGAATCTGTTTGGGGGAGGGGGCGTGCACTGTACTCACTGGGGTATTACCAACAAGCACCAGGGTGAACAAAATACTCAGCTAAAGTCAGAGCAAAGCTAAAAAGAATGAAATTAAGCAGTTTTAGCTGACTTTAGCGGACATTCTTATAATAAACTAATTTCTTACGGGTATTATACTTGATATATGAAGTATGTTAACACCCCTTGGCCTAGATTTGTGATCTTTCATTCCTCTGAATTCTTTGCTCATCCCCATTCAAATTCATCCATTGCCGTTAATTTCCTTATTGGATTTTCTGTCATTCAGAATTTTTCAAAAAACCTACTTATTTTGCACAGGCCAAAAATTTTGTCCAGTCTTCTGCTTTGTAATTTGGCACCCTGACAGAGGCCCATCCAAAATACTGGCTCACCTAATTTGGGTTTAATCCATCCATTCCTGTAGCAAAAGCATCAGGTCAAATTTCAAGATATGTTTCTGCATGTAAATTCTGAATTCTTAAACCTGGGATTATGATCTTTGGTGTGTTTAAAGCCATGGCTTGTCTAACTTCGATTGCACTCATTAATTAAGTCTGTCATATTGTCATTTTGAATTTTTCTGAAAAAAAAGTTTTTTGGAAACCTAGGCTGTTGATCCAATCATCATCAAATTTGGGGTGCATCATCTAGAAGGGATTGTGACCAAAAATTACTAAAAGTCAGATGCTATGGCCACTATCATCCAATGAATTTGATGACAAAGCCACTGAACAGGATGTGTGGCTATATCTCAACAAAACTTTGATTGGTTATAATTGATTTGGTGACTGGACTTGGGGCCCAATTCTGAGGAATAAGAACAAAAATAGTGTCATTCCACCACTAGGTGGTGTTGCAATAAGTAAACATGCCTTGTGGCTAATAACTGTTGAATGGATTGACCTAGGGGGGCGGCATGGTGGTGCAGTGGTCAGCACTGTTGCCTCACACCTCTGGGACCCGGGTTCGAGTCTCCACCTGGGTTACGTGTGTGTGGAGTTTGCATGTTCTCCCCATGTCGTCGTGGGGTTTCCTCCGGGTACTCTGGTTTCCCCCCACAGTCCAAATACATGCTGAGGCTAATTGGACTTGCTAAATTGCCCGTAGGAGTGCATGTGTGCGTGAATGGTATGTGAGTGTGCCCTGTGATGGGCTGGCCCCCATCCTGGGTTGTTCCCAGCCTCGTGCCCATTGATTCCGGGATAGGCTCCGGACCCCCCGCGACCCAGTAGGATAAGCGGTTTGGAAAATGGATGGATGGATGGTATTCCCTGGCCTTCAGGGAATACTTTTGGTTTTAGCACTGTTCCCCTTTCGCTGCAGATACTTTGGCATGCAAGCCAATAACTCAAAAACCGTTCGACGAATCCTTTTCAATCTTTGTACAGGTATTGGTGAGGAACTAGAACTGATTTAATTTTGAAACAGTCCCAAAATGGAAGCAGCGCCACATAGTGATAATGAAAAAAGCAGCAGTTTTGATGCTTGACCCTGCTAAGACCATAATTCAATAACCGTTTGATGGATCTTTTTCAGTCTTTGCAGAGGCATTATAGGGGGCTGGAATGGAACTGATAAAATTTTGAAACAGCTCGCCAGCAAATTTAAGTAGCAGTGATAGTAAGAAAAGAGGGCATCCATCCATCCATTTTCCAAACCGCTTATCCTACTGGGTCGCAGGGGGTCCGGAGCCTATCCTGGAAGCAATGTGCACAAGGCAGGGAACAACCGAGGATGAGGGGCCAGCCCGTCGCAGGGCACACACACACCATTCACTCTCACACACACCCCTACGGGCAATTTAGCAACTCCAGTTAGCCTCAGCATGTTTTTGGACTGTGGGGGGAAACCCCACGACGACATGGGGAGAACATGCAAACTCCACACACATGTGACCCAGGCGGAGACTCGAACCCGGGACCCAGAGGTGTGAGGCAACAGTGCTAACCAGTGCAGCTGTCAGAGTTCGCTGGTTAAAGCGGGTAGTGCGCACAGGCTGACAAACGGACAGGAAGCAGGCAAGCAGGCGGAGTACGGGGAAAACGGGGATTTATTCGGGATCGGGACGGAGCAGACAGCACTAAGACTAACTAACATCAATGACGGACCAGAAACTAAGGCAAGTCATGGACTGAAATAGACGAGACTGGGCGAAAATAAGTGGACACAGCTGGGCAAGATCAGGGAAGCACACGTGGGTAATCAGGGGGCGTGGCACACACGAGGATCGTACGAGCCGGGCATGACAGCACCACCATGCCGCCCCTGAAGTAGTACACTCTTACTTAATTCATTAATTAACCAGAAAGTATTAGTTATATACTGATCCCACGTTCGTTCATTCTTAATCATAACAGTTACTGTATTTGTTCATCATTTGTACTTGAGTAGTTACTGAGTTATTACTGAGTAATGTATACTTGAATAATATAAAATATAACAATACATGTGCTATAAATCAACAAACCATTGTCCTTTCCTTTTATCCACTGCAGGGCTGCAGGAAGCAGCATACAGAGGAAATGCCTTGGGCGGGATGGTAGCCCGGATCAGGGCTCACATACTGGCTCACATGTGGGCAATGAAGAAGTAGCACTTCACGTGTACGGGAGAAAAACAGCAGCCAGAGGAATCCTATGCAATCTCAGTGAGAATAAACTCCCCAGACCTAGGACTGGGGCAGGAATTGCAGGATTCTCCTCTAGCATTTATTTTGGCATACTGTATTTATTGCTATTATCCTTCATACATGTTTATATTTGTCAATAATTGAAATTGAAATAAACATGATTATTATTCATCCATCCTCATACCACATATCCTGGAGACGAGGGCCTGGAGCTTATCCCAGGTAGCATAGGACACAATGGTATACTTTTGGATGGGATGCCAGTCCATTGCAGGGAATGCACTCACTCACACACTGTGGGCAATTTAGAGATGACAGTCTATTATTATTAGGATATGTTAGGTTGAAGAAACTGTTATTAATCATTTGTTGTGCCAGATGTGCCAAACCCACACCTTTTGCTCAATTCTCTGACCCCTGATAAGAAGTATTTTTCAGTAGTGGATCTGAGTAATGCCTTTTTCTCAGTACCACTACATCCTGATTCACAACACTTATTTGGTTTCACTTATAAAGGACATAAATACACATACACTAGACTCCCTCAAGGGTTTTCAGAAAATCCACATGTGTATACAATGGCTCTTAGATACTCAATGAGTTCCTGTAAAATAACGCCCCATAGTCAAGTGCTATTGTATGTAGATGATATATTAATTGCCTCAGATACAAAACAACATTGCAAAGAAGCCACACTGTTAGTGTTACAGCATTTGTATGATACAGGACATAAAGCATCAAAACAAAAATTACAGTATTGCAGAGAGGAAGTTATATATCTTGGACATAAACTCTGCCAACAAGGTCGATCGTTATTAGAAACTAGAAAACAGGCAATACAAGAGGCACCAAAACCAAAGACTAAACAGCAAATGATGTCCTTCTTAGGACTTTGCAATTATTGCAGAGAATGGCTACCTGATTATGCTGCACTCGTCCAACCTTTACAAACCCTGATTTATGGGAAGGACATGGCACTGAAAGATAAAATTCAGTGGACAAAAGAAGGAGAATTGGCATTCACAAATCTAAAAATGATGTTACAAACTAATGTGACACTTGCTCTGCCAGATTATCAACAACCATTTACCCTATGTGTTGATGCAAATCAAGGGTATATGAAAGCAGTATTAACACAGCCATTCGGCGCAAAAGAGAGGCCATTAGCATTCTATTCTAAACGATTAGATGCAGTGGCAGCTGGTTTTCTGCAGTGTTTACAGGCATGTGCAGCTGCTGCAGAAGCAGAGAAATTATCAGCAGAACTAGTGTTGTGTCACCCACTCACCCTGAAGGTGCCACATTCGGTCTCATTGGTTCTTTTGCAGACGCCGCTACCGTTCCTCACACATGCTAGACATCTGACCTTAGTCTCACTCCTGCTTTCACAGTCAAACATTACTATACAGCGATGTGGTCCTCTCAACCCTAGCACCCTTCTTCCGACAACGGAAGATGGAGAACCACATTCGTGCAAAGCAGTTGTGGAAGAACAAACTAAACCCAGAGCAGATATTTTACAGACCCCAATACCAGACTCAACGGTTGTTTTTGTAGATGGATCAGCATCAAAAATGACATGGGGAAGAACAAGGTTGGATATGCTGTAGTTACATCTACTGAAGTGTTAGAGGCCAATGCACTCCCCCCTGCTTGTTCAGCACAAGCGGCTGAACTCTATGCTGTAATTAGGGCATGCGAGCTTTTCAAAAACAAGCCACTTACTATATACACTGATAGTCAATATGTGTTTGGAGCTGTTCATCACCATGCAAGAGTGTGGAAAAATAGAGGATTCAAGACATCTTTAACTCATACGAACTTATTACTCAGGTTGTTAGATGTTGTGCAATTACCAAATTGCCTTGCGATATGCAAATGTAAGGCACACCAAACTGATGCTTCCGCAATAGCTAAAGGAAACAGTTTTGCGGACATGACGGCAAAAAGTGCTGCACAAAAACAACCTGCCTTAAATGTTACAGATGTCTTGTTGATAGATAGTGATGTATTATGTGATGCACAGACTCATGCACATAAAACAGAAATACAGAGCTGGATTAAGAAGGGAGCAATACAACAAGGGAAAGTTTATTATATGAATGACAAGCCCATCCTACCAAAAAATTTATACAAGACAGCTGCCTTAGTGAGCCATGGAAATACTCATGTCTCAACAGGAGGGATGATACATATTATCCAACAATACTTTTATACTATAAATTTTTCAGATTATGCAAAACAATTTTGTCGAGCGTGCTTAATTTGCTGTAAACACAATGCACAGGGTAACATGAGACCAAAACGTGGCCAGTTTCCCGCAGCTGAGTATCCATTTCAAATTGTACATATGGATTTCATTGAATTATCTTGGTCACAAGGGAAGAAGTACTGTCTAGTCATTATAGACACCTTTTCTAAGTGGGTAGAGATATACCCTGTAAAACACTGTGATGCAATGACCGTTGCAAAATGTTTGGTAGGCCATTATTTCCCTACCTATGGCATACCTCATATTATAAGATCGGACAATGGGACTCATTTTGTGAATCAAACCATGTCCCTCTGCTCACAAGCACTCGGGTTTACGATAAAAAATCATTGTGCTTATCACCCCCAGAGCGCAGGCTTAGTGGAGAGAACTAATGGCACCATTAAAACAAGGCTCAGAAAGACAGTGGAAGAGACAAAAAGGCCGTGGCCAGAATGTTTGTCTCTAGTAAAATTATGGATGAGAATAACTCCCACTCCTGCAGGATTGACACCATTTGAAATAGTGTATGGTAGACCGTTTCCCTTAGCAACCGAAATGAGTGATATAGGGAAAGCGGACAGAGAAAATACGTTAGCCGATTGGATGCATAAACTACTAACATCACAACAAAAACATAGCCCCAGTAGTCTGCCGGTAAATTCTGTTTCTGTTCAACAGGATAACTTGCAGCCAGGAGATTGGATCCTGGTCAAGGTCCTGTTGCGAAAGGATTGGAGCACTCCTCGGTGGGACGGTCCTTATCAAGTCCTCCTCACAACACCAACAGCGGTGAAAATAGCAGAGCGACCTTCCTGGATACATAAGAGTCACTGTAAGCCCATCAAGCCCATATCAGAGACCTCTTCACCTTCGGAGTAGCAGTGGAAGTCCGCTACAAAGGCGCAGCAATCAATAGGATACTGACGTCTCAACCCGGTGAAGAAAACAGCTGATCTGCACTCCATTTAGAATGGCTCTGATTGGGTGGGGATGTGGTAAGGTGACTCTCGGTGTAATTCTCTTTATGGGAATTGTTGGTCTGCTCTTGCACTCACCAGAGCAGGTGTTTCATCCACCTAGATGGACACATGATGGTTCCTACCTGAGACCTATCTCCACAAATGAGACCCATCCTTTCCTACAAAATTACTGGTATCGTTATGTTTATGATTCAGCAAAGAAAGACAATTTAACTAACTGTTATGTCTGTACACATATGTCCCTGGATCCCCATGCCAGTCCCTCATGGTTGGACTGGCTTCTCACTGGGTCCTGGTGGCAGTTACTGCTAAAGTTCTCACTCCCCATTCTTGTTACATTATTATTTGTATGTTGTTGTTTCATTTGTATTATACCCTGCCTCCGTTCCATGATACAACACACTTTTAGTTCTGTTTTTCTGCTATACACTGCAGAAGAACGAATGGATTTACTAACCTTGTCTAGCCCTCTTAATAATAATGATGATGTGATCTAAATGACGGTTGTGCTGAAAGTGCTTTTGCAATTTGTACAATACTGATGTTTCTGATCATACTGTCATGATAAACAGGAGGGACTGTTAGGTTGAAGAAACTGTTATTAATCATTTGTTATCATTTCTGTATAATCAGCAATGAGTGTAAATATGTATATACATTATTTTGTTTTTCTTTACCTTCATAATTTAGATTATATTAGTTTACACGTATCCTGAGCACGTGTTTAAATAGTTGTCCACCTGAGGAAAACCACAACTTCTTCTTACTCTCACAGTCCTTTCTTTGTTCTCACTCCAAGACCCCTGCCCCCCATCGACTATAAATAAAGGTGCCAAGGGGAACCACCCTTTGTAACACATTCCTTTGTAGCCTAGCATGCAGAGAGTGTGGTTACCCTTGTGCAAGTAAAACTCTAAGTGTGTTGTCTCGTAATTAATGGTGTGTGCAGAGTTGGAGTGGAAAGCCTGACGCTTTCTCCAACACGCCGCTTCAGATTCCTGAAAGTTGAGCCAGGTGAGACGCCACGTGAACTGTATGTAAGGTTGAAGGACTTGTTTTCAAGATGGATTAAACCTGAAAACTTAACTGTAGAAGAAATATCTGAGCAGATAATTCTGGAGCAGTTTTTGAGAATGGTTAATCCAGAGCTGGAGATCTGGATACGGGAGCATGACCCGAGGACGGCAAAGGAAGCAGCCAGCCTCGCGGAGGTTTTCACTGCAGCTAGAAAGGGAAGCAGGAGCATCCATTTCAGCCGGGAGACCCACTACGCCCAAACAAGTAAGTCCATTGGGGGTGAACAGGGGTCTGGTCAAATGCAGGCTAGGGATTTTTCTAGCTCTAGGCAGCTTCCTTCCAATAGACCTTATAATGTGAAGAAATCCTTTAAATCTTCAGTTCAGGATATTGAATGTTATCATTGTCATAATTTTGGCCATACACAACAATTTTGTCCGGCCCTTAAGTCAAAACCATCTCTTTTGTGTGCAGTTCCAAGGCCAGCTGTAGAGCCGGTAGGAAAGGAAGCTTGTACTGTCCCGGTGTTAATTAATGGGCGTAAAGAAGAAGCATTGCTTGACTCTGGCTGTTTTCAAACGTTAGTACATTCTAGTATAATTTCAGGAGAAAAGTTAAATGGGGGGGGGGGGACTACAATAAGGTGTGTGCATGGAGATGAATATAGGTACCCCACTGCTGAGGTTTACCTGACGGTGGGAGGGCAGACCTACTTGTTAGTGGTAGCTGTGGTTCCCAGTTTGCCATATTCAGTAATACTTGGTAATGATATTCCCACTCTTTTTGATCTGATATATCAGTCAGATTATGGCCCTCAGGGGAGTAGTGAGAAAGATATTCATGGCTCAGGTGATGAAGCTGGAGGTTTACTTCCTCTAGAGGGGACAGTTCACGGATTCACGGAAATCCTGTCATGTAGTCACAAGAGCACAAAGGGCAAAGGAAATGATGTGAGAGCTACCTTTTTTTGAGGACTCTCTGGAGATGGAGCCAGGAAAGATTAGGAAGTCGAGGGCTCAGAAGAGAAGGGAAAAGTTCAAAAGCTCAGGGGAGAAGGGTATAACATTGTTCCCTAAGCCAAATAATCAACTTGAGTTTGACGTTCCCTCAGATTTAGGTGCACTCCAAAGAAGCGACCCGACTCTAAAACCCTGGTATGAGAAGGTAACGGAGGTAGAGGGAGTTAGTCAAGGTCAGGTAAGTTGTCTTGCAGATACTATGTATTTGATTAAGGGAGGCATCTTGTATCAGAGGAAGGGGAAGTGTGAAGCAATGGCACTCCCTCAACAGTTTAGAAACAAAGTTATGGATTTGGGTCATTCAATTCCATGGGCAGGTCATATGGCTTTTTATAAAACACTGAATAGGATCAGTATCCGGTTTGTTTGGCCAGGGATGTATGTACAGGTTTCTGAGTTCTGTCGTTCTTGTGAAAAATGTCAGTTGATCTCGGGCAAAGGAGTAGCGTCAGCCCAGTTGCAACCATTACCAATTATTGAAACACCTTTTGAGAGGCTAGGCATGGATATTGTGGGTCCTTTAGAGAGGAGTGCCACAAGCCATCGCTATATATTGGTTATATGTGACTATGCGACACGGTTTCCGGAGGCCTTTCCACTCAGATCAATTAAAGCTCGTCATGTTGCTAATTGTCTGCTGCAGCTTTTCTCGAGGGTAGGGATACCAAGAGAAATTTTGACGGATTGTGGCACGAACTTTCTATCCAAGTTGTTGCAGCAAGTTTATAAGCTGTTAGGGATAAAGGGACTTAAGACCACCCCTTATCACCCCCAAACGGACGGGCTAGTGGAGAGATACAACCAGACTCTCAAAAATATGCTGCGCAAGTTTGTTTCTGATACAGGTGCTGACTGGGATCAATGGCTGCCTTACCTTCTGTTTGCCTACCGAGAGGTCCCACAGGTTTCTACTGGCTTCTCACCTTTTGAACTGTTGTATGGTTATCAAGTGAGAGGCCCACTGGATCTGCTTAAGGACTGTTGGGAGGATTCTAAAGCAGAGGGTGAAAACATCGCTGCTTATGTCATCAACATGAGAGAGAGATTGAAGAGAATGGCATCGTTGGTGCAGGACAACATGAAAGCAGCACAAAAACATCAGAAGACATGGTATGATCAGAAGGCGAGGGATAGAGGCTTTGTTCCGGGCCAGAAGGTACTGTTGTTGCTTCCTACCAGCGATAACAAGTTGTTGACAAAATGGCATGGGCCATATGAAATTGTCAGGCAAGTAAGTAAAGTCACTTATGAATTGAATATGCCAGAAAGAGCTAAAAAATATCAGACATTTCATGTGAACTTGTTGAAAGAATTCCACAGCCGACAAGGGCCGGTCCATCAGTTACTGGTGCGTTCAGTTAGGGATGAGGAGGTGACGGAGAGGTTTTTTCCAACTAACACTGCAGATTGTACTTCGGTTGACCTTTCTCATTTGTCCCCTACGGAGCAGGTTGATATAAAACCACTCGTGGATCCACAGCTCTTTCGAGAGACGCCAGGGTTTACATCGCTGGTTCAACATAACATACGGGTGAAGGAGGACGCACCCGGTCGTCAAAATAGTTACAGGATTCCAGAACGGTTGGTGCCAGTGCTGAAGAAGGAGATAAAACTGATGTTGGATCTAGGAATTATTGAGGGGTCGAGTAGTGAGTGGTGCAGTCCGATTGTCTTGGTACCGAAAAAAGATGATACCTTGAGATTCTGTATTGATTTCAGATATTTGAATGCAGTATCCAGGTTTGATCCCTACCCAATGCCCAGGGTAGATGACCTGTTGGAGAGGGTTGGATCAGCAAGGTATATCACGACACTGGATCTGTGTAAGGGTTACTGGCAAGTGGCGTTGGCACCAGAAGCGAAAGAACTGACGGCCTTCAAAACTCCGTTTGGTATGTACCAATTTAAAGTCATGCCATTTGGGCTTCAAGGGGCACCAGCGACGTTCCAAAGATTAATGGATCATGTACTGAGGGATGTGTCAGCATTTTCTGCAGCTTATCTGGACGACGTGGTGGTGTACAGTGAGTCCTGGGAAGAGCATGGTATGCATTTACAGAAGGTGCTACATTGCATCAGAATGGCTGGATTGACTATTAACCCCAAGAAGTGTTCCATAGCCCAGAGAGAAGTGGAGTACTTGGGCTTTGTGGTTGGCTCTGGGAAGATAAAGCCACAGGTTGGGAAGATCGAAGCAATCCAGGCTTTCCCTGTTCCGATGACGAAGAGGAAGGTGAGAGGTTTTCTGGGCCTGGTAGGCTGGTACAGGAAATTCATACCTTCTTTTGCAGAGCGATCTGCTGCACTGAATGACCTCACGAAGGGCTCAGCCCCCAACAAAGTACGGTGGACAGAAGAATGTGAGCAAGCATTTAGAGATCTCAAGGAAGCAGTTTGCACATATCCAGTCCTACACAGTCCAGACTTCAATAGGCCATTCATCTTGCAAACGGATGCTTCAGGAGTGGGCCTTGGAGCAGTTCTTCAGCAAGAGGTGGATGGTGAAAGAAGGCCTGTGGTGTTTCTGAGTCGGAAACTACTGGACAGGGAGACGAGGTATTCGACGGTGGAGAAAGAGTGTTTGGCCATGAAATGGGCTGTTGAGGCCTTGAGGTATTATCTTCTGGGACGTCATTTCACCCTAGAGACGGATCATCGCGCTCTCCAGTGGTTGAACCGCATGAGGGATGCAAATGTTCGCATTGCAGGATGGTACCTGGCTTTGCAGCCTTATGACTTTACGGTCCAGTATAGGCCAGGGAAGTCAAATGTGGTTGCTGATTGTTTATCTAGGATGACAGAGGACTGAGGTGCTCGCGCTTAAGAGAGGGGGGAGGAAATGTAAGGGAGAGGATTCCCTTACTATTTTATTGTAATTGATAGTATGTTAGTGATACACTCTTTCTTTATTTTAATAAATAGTATTTTATTTAGCATTGTACTTTACCCAGGGATTTGCATAGGAGAACAGTGGCATACACGGGTTTGCTGGTTTATTGGATCTTGAAGTCAGTTGGTGGCCTTGGTTCAGATCCTGCGCAGTGCCTCCTCATCAAGGAAGGTGGTGGGGTCTGTGAAAAGGAATGGTGATTGAGGGAGAATAAGGTTACCAGTAAGAACAATTGATGCAAAGAACTGATTGTAAGATGTGGTTACTCACCTTTCTTCTTGTGTTTCTCCAAGGTGTTTGGGCAAATATGTCCCCTGGGTCCAGACACCATTTAAAGGTTCCGGGAGAGACCAGGGCTTAAGGGAGAGTGGGGAATCTGTTGTGCTGGGGATTTTGGGTTTTATAATATGGGGTTTGTGTAAGATTAAAGAGGGAGATATGTATTAATATGAATGTTAAATGTAGTTAAGTATATATGTAGGTTGATGTGTTGTGTATTATGGTGGAAGGGGGGAATTTAAGAAACTACCTGTGAGTGGAAGAATGGTTTAGTCGGTGACAGCTGGAAGTATTTAAGGCTGCCAGTTGTCAGAGGGTTTTTTCTGTTCTTCTGTTGTGCTGTAAAGATGCTAGATGTGAAGTTCTTGTAGGAAGAGCTGCATGGAAAATAAAGATGTGTTGTTCCACTGCATTTGGGGAAGTCTTCTCACTGTAAATCCAGCCGCTGCAGGTCTCCATATGACAGGGTCCTTAGGCAAGACCTCCTCACGCTATACTGTGCCTACCTCAAATATGAGAGACAAACATAAGAATAGAGTCATGCCGGCTCAGACGTCGCCCGGATTAACAAGGTCTGCGCCAGATGTTGAGGAACCAGGACAATCTGACGATAAGTGGGCTACTGGAACAAGAATAAGACATGCATGGACAAGAGATGAGAACAAGGGACTGTTGGAATGCTACTATACAAGTAACCCCAGTGAAAGAGGTTACATGAAGCAGATGTGGGACCTATGGATTCTTCAACACCCCACATCAAGACTAACACCAAAACAACTAGTAGCTCAATGTTCCAACATCCGCAAGAAACAACTGCTATCACAACTAGAGATTGATGAGGTACAACACGAATGCTATGACAAGGGGGAGCCAGGACGACAGGTCAGGGGGGAGATATCATCATCATCATCCCCACATTCCGAGATTGGGTACCAAGCCCCAAGAACTACAAGCCCTAGTAGGCTGAATACAAGAGCAGCTGAGAAATAAGATCATGGCTAAGCTGGAAACCTGGACCCTCCGACACCGATTACCAAGAATGCGTGAAGTACCCTCAGAAGGTCTACTAGAAGATGTGAATGCAGCACTACGGACAATCCCTACTACAACCATCACTGACACCAACCAGCTGATCTACACCACAGCAACAGTGATCCTTGAGGTGCTTGGCTATAAGATGAACAACAGCCGCAAGGAGCAGTATCCCCCATGGAAGAGAAGGTTAGAGGCTAAAATCAAGGCAGCACGGAGGGAAGTTAGCCAGCTATCAGAATTACAGAAAGGTGTGATGAAAAAAGAGTATAAGTATAAGAGTATAAGAAGTATAACAAGCTGTCCATAGCTGAGGCCTTAGAAACTGCCAAGCAAAGACTCACAGCCTTGGCTACCCGTCTGAAGAGGTACACCAGAGATATAGAAGCCAGGAGAATAAACCGGACCTTCTCCACTGAACCATCCAAGGTGTACTCTCAGTGGCAGGGTAATAGCATGAAGATAGACCCACCAAGGCTAGAGACTGAGCAATACTGGAAGAGCATATGGGAGAAAGAGGCATCACATAACAACAATGCACAGTGGCTTGTGGAACTAAGAGCAGACCACAGTAACCTCCCTGAACAAGCCCCAGTAACCATCACATTGGCAGACATCCAAGAAAGAGTCTCAAACATGAAGAACTGGACAGCACCAGGTCCCGACATGATCCACGCCTACTGGCTAAAGAAGTTAACTGCACTCCATGAGCGCCTGGCAGCACAGATGAACCAGCTGCTAATGGATGGGACCCACCCGGAATGGCTGACCAAAGGTAGGACAGTCCTGATACCGAAGGACCCCCAGAAGGGACCGGTCCCATCCAACTACCGACCAATAACCTGCCTCTGCACAACATGGAAGCTCCTATCAGGCATCATAGCGGCTAAGATGAATAGGCACATGGATCAATACATGAGCGGGACCCAGAAAGGAATTGGTAGAGATACCAGAGGAGCAAAACACCAGCTACTGGTAGATAGAGCAGTCACTCAAGACTGTAAGACCAGACATACCAACCTGAGCACCGCCTGGATTGATTACAAGAAAGCATATGACTCAATGCCTCACACATGGATCCTAGAATGCTTGGAACTGTACAAGATCAACAGGACTCTAAGAGCCTTCATCAGGAATTCAATGGGGCTGTGGAAAACAACTCTAGAGGCCAACTTCAAGCCAATAGCACAGGTTACCATTAAGTGCGGGATTTACCAAGGAGATGCCCTGTCCCCGTTGCTGTTCTGCATAGGCCTTAACCCTCTCAGCCAGATCATCAACAAGACTGGCTACGGATACCGACTACGGAATGGGGCGAACATCAGCCACCTCCTCTACATGGATGACATCAAGCTGTATGCCAAGAGTGAACGAGACATCGATTCACTGATCCACACCACCAGGATCTACAGCAATGACATCGGAATGTCATTCGGGCTGGATAAGTGTAGTCGAATGGTAACAAAGAGGGGAAAAGTAGTCAGAACCGAGGGGATCGTACTGCCAGAGGGCAGCATAGCAGACATTGAGGATAGCTACAAGTACCTTGGAATCCCGCAGGCAAACGGGAACCATGAAGAGGCCACAAGGAAAGCAGCAACAACCAAATACCTGCAACGAGTAAGGCAAGTCCTGAGAAGTCAGCTGAATGGGAGGAACAAGATCCGGGCAATCAATACCTACGCCCTACCAGTCATCAGATACCCCGCTGGCGTTATAAGCTGGCCAAAGGAGGAGATGGAAGCCACTGACATCAAGACAAGGAAGCTCCTCACAATGCATGGCGGGTTTCACCCCAAATCCAGCACACTGAGACTGTACACTAAGCGGAAAGAAGGAGGCAGAGGACTAGTGAGCGTCAAAGCCACTATCCAGGATGAAACATCGAAGATCCATGATTACATCAGGAAGATGGCCCCGACTGATGACGTGCTCAGTGAATACCTCAGGCAACAGAAACCCAAGAAGGAAGAGGAGCAAGAACAGGAACCATCATGGAAAGATAAACCCCTGCACGGCATGTACCACCGGCAGATAGAGGAAGTGGCTGACATTGAAAAATCCTACCAGTGGCTGGACAAAGCTGGACTGAAAGACAGCACAGAGGCATTAATCATGGCAGCACAGGAACAAGCTCTAAGTACAAGATCAATAGAGGCTGGGGTCTACCACACCAGGCAGGACCCCAGGTGCAGGCTGTGCAAAGATGCCCCCGAGACGATCCAGCACATAACAGCAGGGTGCAAGATGCTAGCAGGCAAGGCGTACATGGAACGCCATAACCAAGTGGCTGGCATAGTGTACAGGAACATCTGCGGGGAGTATGGGCTGGAAGTCCCAGGGTCAAGATGGGAGACACCTCCAAAGGTGGCTGAGAATGATAAGGCTAAGATCCTGTGGGACTTCCAGATACAGACTGACAAACTGGTAATGGCTAACCAACCGGACATAGTAGTGGTGGACAAGCAGAGGAAGAAGGCCGTAGTGATAGACGTAGCAATCCCAAGCGATGGTAACATCAGGAAGAAGGAACATGAGAAGCTCGAGAAATACCAAGGGCTGAGAGAAGAGCTAGAAAAGATGTGGAAGGTGAAGGTAACAGTGGTCCCAGTGGTAATTGGAACACTCGGGGCAGTAACGCCCAAACTGGGAGAGTGGCTCCAACAGATTCCAGGAATGACATCTGAGATCTCTGTCCAGAAGAGCGCAATCCTAGGAACAGCTAAGATACTGCGCAGGACCCTCAAGCTCCCAGGCCTCTGGTAGAGGACCCGAGCTTGAAGGACAAAGACCGCCCACAGGAGGGCGAGTGGGGAATTTTTATTAGGCAGTCACATAAACTTTTAAAATGATCTCCATGTTGATTTAAACCTATGATATTATGTCTGTCAAACTGTTTGCCCTTAACCGTTTCAAAATCTCTCCTAAAGTCATCCCAGTATTGGCAGTATTTTCAATATACTCATGTATTTTTTGACATGACCACTAGCTCACCTCATATAGCTAATCAATACCTCAGTGACTTTTCAAAACTAGTTTCATGAATTAATTGAGCTGGTGGTGAAATTTAACAAATACATGAAATGGCCGAGGTGAACCTGAGGAGAGGTTTAGGAACCATATTGGTGTTCATCTAGCCATCCAACAAGATATCAGTAACTTTTTGGAGAACATAAGAAATTCCTTTTAGTTTTTTTTGTTTTACTCATAATTTGCACATGTTCTAATATTAAAATTTGTTTTTAATACTGAGAAAATATAAATTTACTACCCAGATAAATAGCTTTAAACATTTCCTATGACTCCCTAAGACTTTTGCACAGTACTGTATATATCTCAGGATTCCTAATGAAACAGGATTTATCTGATTTTTTTCTGGTAATTGGTAATCACCTACACTGCTTCATTGATGATCAGGTGCCTTTCTGTTGTTGTTGTACTAACGTGACTTATTAAGATTTTATGTTATTTATGTTTACTTAGTTAATATATGATTAATTTGATTATGTTATTATCTTTACTAAGTTACCTCAGGACCGCTGTAGGTTTTGAGTTAATAAACTGTCTGCCGTCTGCCGCCCCCTGCTGGCCAAAGCGTCGCCGCTGCGATATCAGGCTGCTGCGCTCAGTGAGCAGAGAGCGCGGATTAAGTCTGTTACTCAGTTACGTTCTGGGCAGCGCGGAACCGGGACATTAATGGGATAGAATAGGAAGCCTTTATTGTCAGTGTACAGGTAGCAAATACAATATATAGACCGAAATATAAAATATACATATAGAGGGGAGGGGAAAAGCTCCCCCCACTCATCAGGCTTAGATTTCATTACATTTTATTTTATTCAGAATCAAAATTCACTCCATTGGTACAACTGCATGTACTATGAATTTGTTTAGGCAGTTTTGGTGCATTAACAGCCAACATAGAACATACGTCAGAGAAAAACAGTCATTTTGTATGTTTGTTCAGCTTACAGAACCCAATTACTTGTTTTATTAACATACATCACACTTCAGACAGAGTAAAAAGGGTTATACTGGTTATAAAGCAGAGATTTTACCTTTTTGCCACGGAGAAGCAGCGACATGTGAGACTCTGATACGGTAAAAATGATTCCTCCAGCACACAGTGAACTATCCCAGCATGCACAGCGACACGGGGGAGTTTGCCCCCCCATGTCACCTTCCTGTCCCCCCCTGACAGAGACACTTCTCTGTTTGCAGTGTTGGGGTCCAGCGTCAGCTGGCAGGAGCCTGTAGGCAAGAGGAAGAGCGATTGATCCCATGACGAAGCCCAGCATCTCCATCATTATCACTGTCACACCTCACACACTCACTCACACAGAACTCGCTCCAATACACACATTTTATCCCCAATATACTCATGTAGCCGCCCGAATCTGCGGCGCTCCGGCTGCCCCCTGCGCTGTGAGACACGCCGCGCTGAGAGACTCGCTGGGGCCGAACTGCACTTTAGCCTGCGCTCTATTATTCTGTACGATACATAAAATTTAAAAAGTCAAATATGTGAATGACCTCAGGAAATGTTGGTCGCCCGCGCGACGCCGGTGGGAAGACGCGCCGAAATGACGCGGGTGTTAAACTAATAGGCTTAATTACAGGTAAATAAAATTACAAACAGCATTCATCAAACATATTAACCATAAAATTACACAACAAAGATTACCACTAAAAGTGAGTTTGTCTTTAGGTCACAATATGAACGTCTTTTAATCCACTTTGGACACACACCTCTCTCCAGCAGCGCGCCGACGCGACGCTCCCAACGCAGACGCATCTAGGCTGGTTCTCCGCAAAGCGCAGCACTCGCGTATTACACCGCGTATGCGTACATGGAAACGTTCATATTTCTCTGGTCAAGCTGTGTACTTTACACATGTGCACGTGCCCTATTTAAGTATTAGTAGTAATTCTGATATTCCCTGCACACGTACCACAGCCGCGAGGTCTGTGTATGTTTCCCTACGTTTTACAAATTCAGAGCGGCAGTTCACGGGGCTGCCAACTTTGATCAACTGGCTGGCGTGAGATTTTCAATTTGGGACAAGTCTGCACACATATGCATACGCATTTATATGTATGCAACAGTTCTATTACCTTGAAAATTGGCTGTAGGGTTTGCAAACTACCCCAATCCTCATCAAAATCATCTATGTTGGCGTTTAAAGACAAATTTGGAGTGCGGCAGGCGGTCGTCCGCGGAGGAGTAAAATGCATCATAAAAGTCTATACAAACACGTCCGCTTATACGTGCGCGGAGAGGTATCAGTCTGGCCGCCACGGGTTTTCTGTGTTGATTCCGGTGTTCTAACGATTCATCCTACCTTATCAGATTTTCCTACCGTAGCGCAATGTTATAGTTTTAACCATCAGTTTTTCCTACCTTATCAGAAAATGCTACCTGTATAAATGGGAGGTATTTAATTGAACTGCACTACATAACAATATCCTACCGCATGTTATGGTAGCATAATTTTATTTACACACTTCAACCCCATGAAATTATGCTACCATAACGAGGGGTAGGATTTTTTTATGACACACTTCAACCCCATGAAATTATGCTACCATAACGAGGGGTAGGATTTTTTTATGACACACTTCAACCCCATGAAATTATGCTACCATAACGAGGGGTAGGATTTTTTTATGACACACTTCAACCCCATGAAATTATGCTACCATAACGAGGGGTAGGATTTTTTTATGACACACTTCAACCCCATGAAATTATGCTACCATAACGAGGGGTAGGATTTTTTTATGACACACTTCAACCCCATTAAATTATGCTACCATAAAGTGGGGTAGGATTTTTTTATGACACACTTCAACCCCATGAAATTATGCTACCATAACGAGGGGTAGGATTTTTTTATGACACACTTCAACCCCATGAAATTATGCTACCATAAAGTGGGGTAGGATTTTTTTATGACACACTTCAACCCCATGAAGTATAATGTTATTTTGTGGTGGAATTGAACAAAATGACAACACAAAAGTACTGGTACTTTAATATGTATTTGAAGCCAAAAAGAAAAAAAAAACTTTCACAAACACTTTGTACAAATGAAAGCAAACTGATTCTTTGGATCAAAATTTGCACATTGAAAATGTGCCCATCTGTTGCAGTGGTCGCATTGGACCTGTAAGTATAAAAAAGTAATAAATTAGAATCTTTTGTAGACAGAACAAAGTAATACTCTATATATATTGTTGTATATATTTAATGACCTGCAAAAATTTACCATTTCAATTAGGGTTTTGTCAGCATCGCCTTCCATCATGGAGCAAATGACACAGTAGTCCAATGCCTTGCCTACACACACAGAAGTTCCCATAAGCTTTTTGTGCTTTTATTATGAAATGTGTATGACTGAAGCAACACAGTTAGATGATTATTGTGGATATTTAATTACTCTAGAACCCACCCTGATATTCCAGGAGGGAACAGGCTATTTCCAATCGGGCATTTGTCACGAAATCTGAAGTCGTCTGAACTCGACTGATGTCTCCCTCTGAAAGGAGATGTTCAGCAAACTGCAAAAAAGAATAAACAAGTATATCAATATCACTATAAATTTGTCACAATATGAGTACATATCCTCGACCCTAAACTGAGGTTCAGCATAAATCTTTTCATTTCAGCATATGCAATACACCATGAAGTGCAATGTTGCTGGTATAGAACTAAAGCTGAAGAAATCAATAGAACAACTACAAATATTTATTTAAAATGTGCTTTTTGGGTATTTCAAGGTCGCTGTACACAACAACAAATAAATAACACACAGCAATGATAGCTGTGTCATTATTATTCCTTCTGCAAAACCAACACCTGTATACAACAAATTATAAACTGGAATAGGTTTAAAAGCATCAATGAAAAGTTTTTAAAACATTTACCTTCAAAATTAAAACGCCGCAACTGCTACCATCTCTCTGCTTGTTGTGTTGCAGGGTTGCTACTGTCCATGTTGCTCTGTTCTCATCATCCCCTCTCTGTTTCATAAAATTCCTAAAACATAAAGGTCATTACATTCACATATAACAAAGTAAAGACATTATAATTTTTCCAAAAGAAAATATTCAATATACTTGAACTGTGATACCTCCAGTTGCGCAAAATTCTCCTCTCATAGGAGGCTTCATTTCCAAATGGGTCTATCAGAATGATTTTTTTGAGGGGAATGTCGACAACCTAGAAATATTTTGATGCAATCAAACATACATAATATTAGTTATGATATTTTTAATAATATAAAAAATATGTAATTGTAATATTTATTGTTTCACAATGATATAGTGTTCCTAATTCCCACTCACCAAAAGTATCCAATGGGCTCCAACATTCACGGGGCATGCCCACTTCTCCACCACAGGAAATTTCATCTGTGGTAAGTGGTAAGAGTAAGTTAGTAATACTTAATCATGCAAGATATAAAATGTTACACTATGTTATGATTTACCTTCATGAGAGTTCGGAATTTGCCAGTAAACAAAGATGTTGCCACAACTGCACACATCTGGTGTATTGGTTTCTGTAAAAAATAAATAATCTTGTCTTTTATAGATTGAATATGTAGTTTAAAAATGGACAAATGTTAACTGTTTTCATAATTGATACTTGCCTGTTGTTTCTCCAAAATGTAGTGCACATATGCATCAATAACCTGTAGACAACAGGTTTATAGGCAACATGCAAAACTACCGTATTAATATGTTGGACAACTTATTTTCCTTCTCTTACTTCATCCGAAAGCCACTCATTCCCCTGCAGGGTGCGAAAAGAATGATCATACAGTTTGTATGGGCCAACAACTGCTTCAACTCTCCCAGTGTCCTTTGCAGCCCAAAGCATCATCACTAAAAAGCAAATGTAAAACAGTTAGTGTTACAATAAAGAGGTCCATCAGACCAAGTCAAAAGCAAGAAATATCTAAAGAATTGGATCAGTGGGTTGTGTAGTGGGTTGTGAGCTCCTTCTGTATGGCTTCAGGTGGCTGATGTTATATTTGTTTCTCAATATTGCTCCTTCGCGATTTTTTAGTGTTACAATTTTCCCACTGATTGTCTCTATAGTGTATGGTCCAGAGAAATCAGGTTCCATTCTGCCACCCTTCCTTCCATATTTTCTTATGTTGGCCAAAAGAACTTCATCTCCAACTTTGTACACAACATTTTTGTATTTCTTTTGCACCCTTTTCACATAAGCTGCCTGTTGCTTTTCCTGTGATTTCTTTATATTTTCTTCTGTGGTAGCTTTAATGCCCTCCATTGTTTTGTTTTTCAACTGTTTGAACTCACCGTAACTTGCTTCATCAGGGAGGATGATTGTGGAAAGCTAACAAGTAAGATCACAATGGCAAGACAGAAATCACAATTTATGATTAACATTTTCCCTGTCCTGCATGGCCTTAACATGAAGTGAAACAAAACAGGTTGAAAAGTCATACAAATTATAACAATTGTGCACAGGGAGAACAAACTCCCCAAAGAAAGGTCCCATTCAAACGGATTTGAAACCAGGACCTTATTGCTGTGAGGCAACAGTGCCAACCGCTAACCCATCGTGCTGCCCCTAAATGTAAACAATTTAAGAAATAAAAAGGTGAAAACATCTACACCCCCTGTATGTACATAGAAAGCTGTGGAAAACTTTCAAGACATAGTTCTACCACAGGACAGTTTGCAAAAACAGCACAAACATCTGCATTGAAACTACAAGACCTTATATTTGATTATAAAATAGATATATAAAAAACGGAACATGTCGTAGCTGTTTTCAGAAGCAATTGCCATGGCTGTTCAAGCCCCAATTCATTAGCTTGCAATCACCTTGTCACAAGAAACTATGCTAAACTATGTCAAGATATGAGTAATTGTACTTACTGGCAATTCAATGGGAACCTGTGAAGGAAACACTGCCTCTCTTCCGTACATAAGCAGAAATGGTGAATGTTTAGTGGTTGTATGGACCTTTGACCTTAAAGAAAATAATGTTGCATCCAGATAGATGTCCCAGTCATTCTGCTGGTTGTTAACCAGTTTCTTCAGAGCTCTTAACAGATAATTTAAAATAAAAAAATAATAAAATTAGTAAATATAACAAATCTGGTCACAACACACAAAAAATAAAACATCCAAAAAAAATAAAACACCAACCGTTTTATATTGTCGTTTGTTTTTTCATCCAGTCCATTTGTTTGTGGATGGTAGGCTGCAGTTACACTTCTCTCAATGTGCAACATCTCATACAGGCTGCGGTTGAGCTTTAAAAGAAAAACAAAGTTATTAAATACTAAATAAATAAATTTGTAAATAAACAAAGAAAGAAATTCATTACTTCATTACTTCATTGACAAATTCTCTTCCTTGATCTGACAGAATTCTTTTCGGACATCCGTGTCTGTAAATCATGGAACAGAGATGCCTTCCAACTTCAGTTGCAGACTTTCCTTTCAAAGGAAATGCTTCAACCCATTTAGAGAAGTAATCTGTCGCTGTAAGGATATACTGGTAGCCATCAGTGGTTTTAGGCAATGGTCCAGTGAAATCTATTCCAACCAGCTCCCACACAGCAGACACCTATAACAAAAACACACTATGTTTGTGTGTATTTACTCTTGGGGTAAATACTAGTAAATACAATTTGAAATTTGTAAAAGTACATGTAGAGATTGGAGTATGAACTGTATATACATACTGCATGCATTTATTTATAGCCATTTAGCATCTTAATGTCTCTAAAAAAAATTTATGGATTACCTTAATACACTCCAGTGTCTGTACAGCTGTCAAAGGCCTCCCTACCTTTTGGCACTCATCACATTCCAAGATCTAAAGGATATAAAAACATTTCATGCCTGTAGAGTCTTCACATTCATTTGAAGAAAATACATCAACTCATACATACCCAGTTTTCAATGTCCACTGACATGCCATACCAGTAGAATCTGGAACATATGGCATTCCGTGTCTTGTTGATCCCGGTGTGCCCTCCCAAAGGTGATGAATGGAACTCACTGAAGATTGACCTGGCCTCCTCTTTTGTTTTGATCACTCTCCTTGTTCCATATTGAAGTTCTCCATCTAGGTTTGCACAGTAACATTGGTTATAGGGACATGGTTAAAACGGGGGCAAGGGGTTCACGACTGCAGGTTCAATTCCCCACCTGGGGCTCTGTGTGCAGAGTTTGCATGTTGTCCCTGTGTTTGGTGGGTTTACTCAAAGTGCTATGGTTTTCTCCTATAGTCACATGCATTGTAGCCTGACTGGTGGCCAAACTGATAATAGTGTGTGAATGTGAGTGTAATTGTGCCCTGTGATGGATTGTACCATTGTACCCAGCCCTGTTTTCCCTGGGATGGGCCCCTGGTTCCCCTGACCCCTGAGGAATGAGTTCTCCATCTACATAAAGAACATTAAAAAAAACATAATATTGGCTATTATTAAAAATATTCAATTGTTTGACTAATTCTGTAGCTGATGTGCATGTTACAAGTAATTTCTTGTTTTTGTTTTGTAATGGTTTGACATATAGTGCTATATATTACTTTTATTAAAAAAAAGTAATTAGTAAAAAAAACAAACATACCCTTTAGAGTAAATTTTGAGGCATATCTTCTTAAATTTTGCTTTTGTGCTTTCTCGAATCCAGATGGGTATGATCCCACAGAAAGAAAATCATAAATCTCTGTCCATTTATTCTCCATTTCTATAAAGAAAAAAGATGAATTAGTGATAATGAAAAAAAAAATCAATGGGCAATTTAGCAATAAATACAAACTAATCTGAGTGTCCACAAAGTAAAAAAATTGTCATGACCATTAAAATTAAGTTTTACTTAACCTTCCTATTATCTACAGAATCATATGAACACTTAAGGATCATTTGATTGTCTTTGGTGCATTGATTTTTAGAGTCTAGGTGTTTTCGCTGCCATGAAAACTAGTTAGGTAGCTAGTTCAATTGTTAGTAATTATTTGTGTAGCGAAAACAATATAAAATAAATCCACACAAACGGTAAAAATGTGTACGACGTGTACGACTAGGACAAGCTACTACAGGTTAGCATAAAAAATAACGTTATACATGTGTTCTGTCTTAAAATATACTAATAGTATATTCATAAACTGTTACAGTTAACATACAATCAAAGTTAACATAAAATCACTCAAACAAGAAAACGTTACCATAAAATCTGACAAACAAGAAAAAATAAATATATATCTTTATATACTCACCGCAGGTAACGTTAACCACAAGAGCAGCACGGATTTATGGGCGTTCCGCAAAAGTGGAAAAATATTCAGAAGCACATGCGCGGTGAGCGTAAGTAGGACGGATTCACGGGTAGGATGAATTTATAGAACACCGGCTTCGTCTGTGCACTTACATGAGGATAACAAGACGCATGCGCGACGTGCAGTGCTACCAGAAATTGGGGTGGCAGTATGGTCACGTTTTGTCACGGAACATTGTCTTTACTAACGGTACAGATAGTATTAAAGTAGCATCTGATTTTTTTAGGAATGAGTGTCCAGAAGACCTGTATATTTTCACAGACAAGAAAAAAATATTCCGATCACTATTGTGTCCTTCTTTGTACAGCGTCTTCAAAATTTAATGGCAGTATAAGTTTCTAAGAAAGCAGTGTCATGCGTACAAGGTACAATGAAATTCTAACCTGAAATTCTTACTTGCCTACTTTCATAAGCAGCATTATTTTTCATACAGTTCCATCCATCCATCGATTTTTCTGGCACTTATCTAATATATAACATATAATCTATTTGTGTGTGTGTGTGTGTGCGGTTATATATATATATATATATATATATATATATATATATATCCATCCATCCATTTTCCAAACCGCTTATCCTACTGGGTCGTGGGGGGTCCGGAGCCTATCCCGGAAGCAATGGGCACGAGGCAGGGAACAACCCAGGATGGGGGGCCAGCCCATCACAGGGCACACTCACACACCATTCACTCACACATGCACACCTATGGGCAATTTAGTAACTCTAATTAGCCTCAGCATGTCTTTGGACTGTGGGGGCAAACTGGAGTACCCGGAGGAAACCCCACGACGACATAGGTAGAACATGCAATCTTTGTCATCGTCTACTGGATATAAAATATCTTCCAACGGGATATTAAACAGTTCAATCTTGAGAAATAAATTAGCTATTTTAAACATAGAATAATTAACTGACTTACACTGGAACAGACCCAATACAGAAAAAAGTATTGCAATAATAACATGATGTAGCAAAATTTGTCAGAAGGTTTAGTAGTGACTTGGGCTCAAATCGGAAGAGATGAAGAAAAGAAAATTATAAATGAGATTTACTGCTTTAACCTGCAAACCAGTCATTCGTCTTACTGATACAGAAAATAATGTAGGAGGTGCCTTACAGAATAAATTGTATGATTATATATAAACATAAGGCAGAAGGAGCCTTTGTTAGATTGTGGCAAAAATGGCTTGAACAAGGTGAGCAGAACTCAGCCTATTTCTTTAGGCTAGAAAGTCAGCAAGCCTATCATCAAGCTAATCATGACTATGTATAGTTATTGCAGTCACTGGATGATTAAATAAAACCAGACAGTAGTAAAACTGCATATAGTTCACAGTACATGGTAAACAAAACAAGTCGGCTTGCAGCTCTAATCAAAGCGTGTTCTTCAGAGTGCCGTCTTGACTCCTTCGTCCTTGTACAACATTTAATGCCACAACCTCATACTAACAAGTGAGACTGGAAACGAAGGAACCGACCAAGATGGTTTTCTCGCACTGCCCCCTGGTGGACATGACCTTCAATCCTCCAGATAGATGTAAACTACGCACGCAAGTGTAGTCGTGTCGTGTGAAGTCATGGCCCTAAAGCACAGACTTAGGAGATGTTCAGTGTCACAGCCAGTTTGGGTAAGACTGCAGGTGCCGTCTTAGGACAATATTAATGAATCTGAAAAAAAGTACAGTCAGCGAATAGACAAAAAGGGCAAATGTGAGGGAAGGAAGCCCCCCCCCCCCCCCGGACCTCACTGCTCATAGACAGCTCACACAAGATAAGGATGCAGATAAAAGGTTTTGATGAGCTGTTACTGAGTGATACCAAACGTTCCTGCTACCCAAACAAAGCGAGGGCAGTTTCCCAGCTTTCAGCATTACAGTGCATGATGACACCTAGGACAGGCTGGGCTCTTACCCCACCGCCCGCCGCTTACTTGGTTTGGATCCCCTGCTGTAGCTACAGCCCACACTAGGCAGTGAGGAGCAGCCCCAGTGTCAGCCATTCCTGCTCTGACTGACTTCAGGGGGAACAAAGTGCATCAAAGCCCACAGCTACTCTCTCTCATCTGACTCCAGTTGTGTGTCACCTACACACTGGGTCAGACAATGTGTTTAATACATTAAACTGATCTTTACTGAATATCAGGTCTGTGGCTGGAAAATCAGTATTAATGACTGATTGTATTATCAGGATAAACCTTGATTTTTATGCTTTAAACTGAAATGGGGTCAAATGAAAACTATGCAGCAGCCCTGATCAAACCAGCTACTCCTACCTGCCCTTTATCAGTGAGACTAGAGCACTTAGGGAAGGAGGTGGAGCCGCCGCCTTATTTAATGGGTTTGAATAATTTTTACAAGTCAGGCACTACTTTCTGTCAGAAGGGTAATTATGAATCTGAATGAACAGAAATTACATGTGGAGTTCCTCAAGGGTCCGTTATTGGCAGTGGGCAGTGGTGGCTTAATGGTTGTTGGATTGAATCCCCGACCAGCAAGGCACTGCTGAGGGACCCTAAGCAAAGCACTGTTCTCTGGGCACTGAATTAGCTGCCCCTTGCTATGTCACGATGTCACATATGGGTTAAATGCAGAGGACACATTTCGGTGTTGTGCACTGTGTGCTGTGGTGTGTCAACACTGATCACCAATTAGAATT
The DNA here is from genome assembly GCF_023856365.1 of Brienomyrus brachyistius. Classification (NCBI taxonomy): domain Eukaryota; kingdom Metazoa; phylum Chordata; class Actinopteri; order Osteoglossiformes; family Mormyridae; genus Brienomyrus; species Brienomyrus brachyistius. Next base: position 185,719 of record NW_026042450.1, read on the forward strand.
ATAATCCTCACTGAGCCTCTTTGTTCAACATCTACATGCTTCCATTTGCTCAGATTACGGAACATTATAAAATCTCTGTAACACTTAAGGCCATGTTGTTAGTAATTTAAAAAAAAATCACAACAAATAATAATCCATTGTTATGCATTATAATCATGGCTTTAAATATTTATCAAAAGGCATAACACATTATAGGCATGCTTATTATGCATAATGAATGATGTATGAAGCTCTCTTTAGTGCACTATAAATACCTTCATAATGCATTATAATGATCGGTATAAGCATTAAGGATGCTTTGTATTGCATTATGAAGGTATCTATAGTGCCTTATAGTTGAGTGTGTCATAAAGCATTCATAAAGCATTATAATTGTGGATATAATGTGTTATGCTTTTTTATAAATATTTATAGCTGTGTTTAGAATGCTTTATGAGTGCAGTATAATTAAGCAATGACATATGAGAAGATACTTTGATATATCATGGCTGTGATTCGGTCAAAGGCACAAGGCTATAAGCCACCACAAAAAAAAAAAATAGTTCTCATAACATCAGTGCAAGTGGGAGGGGCCATCGTGTCCAAACCGTCCGCATACCTGGATAATTCAGTCAATCACCAATATAGTTTTGTCTAATATTTCCGGTGCCAGCAGTAAAACAACTAGCCAGCTTATTATCGGAGTAACTTTGCATTGTAAATGAAAACCATGCCACAGGTCTGATAAATAAAATATTATGGCACTTGAGTGGCGAAGAGATCATGAGGCAGATTGCAAAGTTCAGTTATTGGCATCTTTAATAGTGCGACTGTTAAAAGGACAGTTGGCAGCTTATAAAACTTATTCTGGAACAGAAAAGAATAAATCCAACAAAACGGAATACATATGTGTGATGCCCGGCCCGTCCGCTCCTCGTGTGTGCTACGCCCCCTGATTACCCACGTGTTCTTTCCCGATTGTACCCAGCTGTGTCCGATTATTTTCAATCAGTCCTGTGTATTTCAGTCCGTGTCTTACCTGAGTCCTTTGTCTGTCATTGATATTAGTTGGCGTTTCATGTCTCCTGCTCCCTGTTTATTTATTAAATCCCTGGTTTACCCCGACTTCCGCCTGTCCGCCTGCTTCCTGCCCGTTCGCCTCGCACGATCGCCGTTCCGTCCGGCTTTGAACGTGACAATATGAACCTTTACTGTCACTGTCACCTATGTTCATTTTCTAAACTGGTGGAAACACAGGCAGGTTCTGAAAAGGTATCAAGTGACAACCAGCCAGTGTTGTGCATGAACGAGTTCAAAAGAACGCGTTCATTGAATACGTTCATATTTCAGTGAACTTTGAACTGAACGCAACTTATTAGTAAATCTAACTTGAACGTGAATTTTATGTGTGATGAACGGCGTAGACGTCGTTCACTGTTAGAATGCAATTAAACATCGGGATTTATTTTCACCTGATATGTCGAGTGACAAGGTCGGCTCACACATTTAAACAGCATGTTGCGTTGTCACTCAAGCACTAGCGAAGGGCTCCTCCGCTCGAAAAATAAAATGCTCAGGCTGACTCTCGCTCAGTGCTTGTGTGCAGTGCATCTTGGGTAACGTAGTGTAAAGCCAAGGACAGTCGAATCTAATGTCTTTAGCTTCACACTACGTTTCCCATAATGCACACACACACACTTCTCAAAGGGCACAGCCTTGGCAACGCATGAGCGCGAAGCAAACTGCTGCAGCAGTAACCATGGCAAGCGCAGAGGAGGAAAGCTCAACCACCAGTGGAGCTGGCACAGAAAACACGGATGATGCTGGCTGTAACTTTGACAATTTACGGGCATTTTACACACTGTCTCACAGAGACTCTGACGGTAAAAACCTAACCTTTCTGTGCAAGCTTTGTCCACCTGCGCTGAAAAAACAAGTTAGAACATCAATGACCTCATTTTCCAATTTGAAAAGACACGTTGAGTTGAAGCATTCGTCCAGCGTGAAAGCATATATGCAAGCCCTTCAAGGTCATAGAGGGAAGGGCAAAACCCCCAGCCAAAGTCCCCAAACGACTCAAGTCACACTGCCTGCTTCCTTCAGGGGTATAATCTCCCAGCAACAGGTAGACAGATTAATAATAGACTACATTGTTGGAGATTTACAGCCACTGAGTAAGGTTGAAAAACCCTCCTTCATAAAACTAGTAACTGGTTTGCAACCAGGCAGACATGTGCCCTCAAGAAGACAGGTGCAGGGACTACTGAATAAGGAATTCATTGAGGTTATCAGTAATTTAAAAGCTGAACTTGCTGAGCTTGACTTTGTATGCACAACAGCTGACTGCTGGTCAGCTGTCAACAAAGGATTCATGGGCATCACAATTCATTGGCTTGATAAAAATGATGTGTCACTCAGGAGATCAGCAGCCCTTGCATGTCGTCGTGTCAGAGGGTCACACACATATGATGTCCTGGCTAAAGTGCTGACAGATGTGTACAAGGAATTTAAAATTCAAAACAAAATTGTGTGCACAGTGACTGACAATGCTTCCAATTTCGTCAAAGCATTCAGCTGTTTTGGAGACAGTGTTGTTATTAGAGCAGCTGATGAGGTGACTGAAGGCAGTGACACAGGATCTACCCCTGCTGAGAGCTCCGATGATGAGGACGATGGTCTTGAGCCTGCACCTCTGTCAGAGTTAGAGGATCCCTGCCTCCCACCTCATAGAAGGTGCATGGCCCATACTTTAAATCTTGTTGCCACAGATGCAAAGAATGTAACGGATAGGCTGTACAACAAATTAGCGAGGCCTGTATTTTCCAAGGCATCTGCTCTGTGGAATAGGGTGAAAAGGAGTGCGAAAGCCTCAGATTTTGTTGAGTAAAAGCTAAAGATTGGCTTTGTCACTCCGAACGACACACGTTGGAATTCTATGTTCCTCTCAATGCAGCGCCTGGCTCACATAGCCACCTTGACTCCCCAGACCAGCAATCTAACAGTGCCATTGGATGCCACTCCTGAGTATGACAGACTCCTTCTGCACACCATCTGTGATGAGTTTGGGCTTCGTCGATTCACTCCAGAGGAAATAGACTTCATCAACAAGTTTGTGAGTGTGATGGGTCCCTTGGCATGTGCTCTGAACATCCTTCAGGGGGAAAAAAACACATTCCTCGGCTACCTGGCTCCTACCATTGTGCAATTGAAAAATGATTTGGATGGTCTGTTGGATGAGAGTTCAAAGCCTACAGCTACACCAGGTCTGACGGCATGCCGCCCCCTCATCCAAACCTTTATTTTAACCCCCTGATGACCTTGAGGGGAAAAAGAGTGCTTCATCCTTTTTTAAGTTCAAGCAAAGCCCATCAGCTGTCAATAAGTCTGAGGTGGACATCTATCTGGACGCCCCAACCACTGACGAGTTTACTGAATACATGCTGCTGCCCAAACTGAAGAAGCTCTTCATCAAATATAACACAGCAATCCCATCAAGTGCTCCAGTGGAGAGACTCTTCAATACTGGTGGCCAGATATTTAGGCCCAGGAGAAACCGATTGGGAGATGCCAACTTTGAAAAGCAACTGCTGTTAAACGTGAACAAAAAACAGTTTGGACTGAAGCCGTAGGCATGGTCTGTGGAGTGTTCATTACTTACTACAACAATGGCTTCTGTATGTGAAAGTTTTTATTTTTAATAGTTCAGTGAGATGGTGCCACACACCTTCAAGAAGCGTGAGAGTTTTTTTTTTTTTTTAAATAAAACTAAAGAGATATTTTGCTGAATAATAAATATTCTGTTCTGTCTAGTTTTCATTTCAGATGGATATGATGCCGATATGTGTTTACAGTACTTTTCTTTTCCTTCCCTTATCTAGTATTGGGGCAAGAGATAAATAAACCATAAATAAGAATAATATTTTGTGTCCTTTGTCTATACATGTCCATATATGCAAGAATGTAGGTAGGTTATAGATGTATGTTAAAACAAAATAAATTTTGATTTAGACTATATATTGCACCTAAAAATAAAATGAACTGAACTTTGAACTAGTTCAAAAATTTAAATTGTGAGCTATGAATGTGAACAGTTCACTTTGAGCATGCATGAACTGAACTTTGAACTAGATCATGAAAAGTGTGAACTTGCACAACACTGCTCCATTCTGAGAGCACAGTGATATCCACAAGCATCACAAACCAGCCAATCACAGGTTGGAGAATTTAGCCAACTGGTCCTGTGTGTATATTAAATGTTTAATGTACATGACAATAAAACGTCATGCTTTTTAAAGCCATTTAAGGCGTTGTTTGTCAATTAAACCATTTTTAATGCTATGTAAGACCAAATTGGTTTAATTACTTCTAATCCTAATAAATGTCCCACGGAAACCCAGTCTTAGAGCTGTCCAGAAAAAAAATATTTTGATGATATTTCAAGGAAATTACTTTGTAACGGTGCTTAATAGGAGGTGTGATGTCCTGGAGGCAAACCTCAAGTGCTTCTGTTCTTTCTACAAGAAACCACAAACATTTCAGGTATGTAGCAATTTGAAACATTGTTCAAAATTAAGTTCAGTTCACTCCACACAAGCAATAGCTTCCATTATTTCCATTCCACATTTAATATTTCAGAATTAGGTTAAATGACTGATATTTTAAACTGTATTTGTCAAACACTGCGCCCACTAACAGGTGAATAATATTGATTACCTGGTAATAGTGGCACCTGCTAGTAGGTGGGACCTATTAGGCAGCAAATAAACAATGTGTAGGATATACTGGGATGCAGAAAAGTGGACAAGCCTAAAGATTTGAGTGACAAGGGCCAAGTTGTGATGGCTTGATGATTCGGTCACAGCATCTCCAAAACTGTAGGGAAATATGTGAACGGGTGACGGAGGCTCATTACATGTCAGATAGTACAGCAAACCTTCAGAGGTCTAGAGGAATCCACGCCCTGATGAGTCATGGCTATTTTGGCGGCAAAGGTGAGCCTGGGCCCCACCATGAACCTGCTGACCACTGCAGGACCATCTCACAAGAGCTGGGGGTTATGATCCAGCTCTCTAGCCATCACCAAATGGCCCATATCAAAGTCACTCCCATCCTTACACTTGCACATTGTTTCTGCTTCCAACACATCAGCTTCAAGGACAAAGCATCCACCTGCTGCCTAATATAACCCCCCCACAGCCAGATGCCACTGTAACCAAATAATCAATGTTATTCGCTTCACATGTTATGGCTGATCAGTGTATAACCTCTGTATCTCAGTTACGTTTCAGACTGTTTTGCTACATTGTGCAGATTAAAATACTGTGTTTATAATACATTTCAAAATTTCCCAAAATTCAGCACATTGTCAGTTTCACTGGCCAACACACTGATCATCGTAACATCATCAAGTTCTTTAGCCAAATTAGGTGTGCTGAGCAATGGGAAACCTGACACTGCAGTACAGTGAATCATGCAGCAGCACTGGGAAAATGTAAAAACACATTTGACCTCCAAGGGCCACTGTTCTCCCACCTTTTTTCATTAGTCTTACACGTCTGTAAACACATAAAATATGTTTGCACATATACTGTACTGATCCTGAGAGGATTAAGATGGCAAAAATATCAATTGGGCTGGTGATTGCACAATATTTTAGAAGCTAAATTATGAAATGTATGACTATATATATTACACAATGATAAGGTATAAATACAGAAAAGCTACATACCGTTGGAGTGAAGCTGAAGTCCTTCTCTCTTCTAGACAATGGAATCAGTAGAAATGAAGTTTTGCCACGACATGAGAAGCCAGGAAAGTGAAGCAGAACATGAACAGGAACATTATTCAGCCTTGGCTGACTAGGTCTGTATTCCGGACATTACATTCATGATTTAATTTGACTGCAGGGGGCTTGAATAATTTTAACTTGCTTGCAGGTTCCCTATGTACAGTATGTATTACCTATCCTGACCTTCGGAGGTCCTCCCTCCTGTTTCGGAGCATTTTTAAGGCTTTTTTCAGAATTTCCTGCTCTTTGCCGACGAGGCTGCAGGGCAACTCTGCTGTGACCTTGAAATTACATGAAATATTCTTTTAAAACACTTTATTTGGTGTTTTACCTTGTGAATTGAAATTTTAAGCCCTAATTGTTCTTTATGTGGTAAAAAGGTAAAATAGAGAAATTAAACTATTTGATTAGAAATATTGATTTTAAACAATTTTATGAGGTACAGCTTTTGCTTATGACAGGGTTCCAGTCAATTTCCGCTCCCTTGCAGGCAGTGGTCCACATTTTTGATGCACCCAGGGATGATCTTACAGCAGCCTGGTGGAGAAGTGTAGAGAAAAGAAAGATATCAGTTTTGCACCAAAAACGTTAGAATAGAGAGGAGTGCAGGTGGACATAGAATGAGCAGAATGAATGGTAGCAGTATTTCTGATGTCATAACCACTTATTCTGCTGATTCTACTTCCACCTGCACTGTCTGTGTTCTAACAGCTCTGTCCACTTTAGTTTCTATTTCCAGGACTGTGTGATACTTACACTGAATCTTTTTTGTTCAGGTGTTGCCGCTGATTTCCCTGCTTATTTTTTAGGAAGTCTTCTGCTTCCACTCCAGACTGATTGAGGGAAAGATCATGAAACTAAATATGATATATTCAGTAAGCATGACTTGACAGCAGTATGTCTGTGAAACCACAAAAAACACAGAGCTTGCTAACAAACAGACAGTTTACTTGCCTTTAGTTTTAAAATGGAAATTAGGGATTTCCCCAGTCTGAAGTTTTTGGGGAACAAAAGGTAAACATCTTGCTCCCCAATGTCCACAAAATCATCCCCTGTCACACCTTGTTCTTCATGGTAAAACACAGAGAAAATAGATTAATCCACATGACTGTAACTATAAAACCCAAAATATTATGGCCACACAGAGGTTGAAAAAATAACAATGATTATGAATAAATTAATAATAAAACCCCATAATATAATTAAGGCACGCAGAGTGATCACATAGCAGGCATAGCAAAAGTAAGTAAGGCGGATAAAGGGGCAACTGAGAAGACTGCATCAGCAAATTTTGCATATTTCCCATAAACACAACACTGATAGGAGTTATCAATTTAGCATTACCATATACAGTACAGTACTGTGCAAAAGTCTTAGGCAGTCCAAGGAAATGTTTAAAGCTGTTTATCTGGGTAGCAAGTGTACTTTGGCTTAGAACAAAAAAATACAATTTAACATTAGAATGTGTGCAAATTAAGAGTAACACAATAAAAACTAGTAATAATTTCTTCTGTTTTCTAAAAAGTTACTGATATCTAGTTGGATGGCTAGATGAACACAACTTCAGTTCCCAAACTTCTCCTCAGGGGCACCTCAGCCATTCCACGATTTTGTTAAATTTCACCAACAGCTCAATTAAATAATTAAATATATTGGTTTAAAAAGTCAGTGAGAGACTGACTAGCTGTATGAGGTGCCTGCCTTCTTTTCCTGCCTAAGACTTTTGCACAGTACTGTATATATATATATTTAGGTCCTCAATCATGGCCTTACAATGGCTGAGGCTGGTTGGCCGAATGATGGGAGAACAACCATGTCCTCAACCATTCAAACATTTCATAGAGCCAACAGGTATGTAATCCAACAATGTGCCCTGTACTGTAATATTGTCCTCTTACTGCAATGCTTCATATTACAGTATCCATTTACATTTTATATTACACAGTGAGTTTTACTTTATACAGTTACATACTGGATGTATACTGTAGCACACATGTCACGTCACTCACGGTCACACACACAGATTAACCTCCCCTCAAACCACAGGCAATATGCCAGGACAAGCAGTGTAGTACAATCTTTTATTAAACACGCAAGAGCAAACCCACTACTTAACACACGGGGGGGGGGGGGGGGGGGGGGGGGAAACAGAATATCTAATACCACGAAGGGGGGGGGGGGGACATGCCCTACATACACACCTTTCCCACTGAATACACCCCCATGGAATTAGCACTTCAACCTCCCAAATTCCTGTGAAAATGTTACTGCGATTGAGCATGTACATGAGCGATTGACTACACACCAATACAATCCAAATCCAAATCACACATGGTAAATGTGCTTTTCTACTTTTATGAGAACTGAAAGCGCTTTACAATTCATGCCTCACATTCACCCATCCACACACCGGTGGCGGAGGCTGCCATGCAAGGCGCCAACCTGCACGCCGGGAGCAATTTGGGGTTCAGTGTCTTGCTCAAGGACACTTTGATGGGGTCACGAGAAACCAGGGCTCGAACCTGCAACTCTCTGGTTGCTAAACGACAGCACTACCTCCTGCGCCACCATCTTCCCCAAATGTAAGGAGAAGGAGGTTCCTCGGAGCTCCGAGATGTGTTTGGCTGTAATAAATCTGGAATATAGTTATATGACATAGTTTTTGATAACACCAGCATTTACTTTTTAGCCTTTTCAGCTTTTATTGAAAGACAAAACAAAATTAAAAAATGCAGAAGTTTGAATGACTGTGTGTTTATTTCAGTTATTTTATATTGGACTCAAGGATTGGTTTCATCATACAAATACAGCACAGATAATGTTTACTTGAAAATACTGAAAAGTAACTGATACCAGAATCAGGGGGTCAATAAGCTTTTAAGTAATAATGTGGATTGTGCTTGGGATAGAAGCTGCACTATTGTCTTGAAGAAAAGTATAGATTTTCAAAATATGCAAATTAATTGTAATAAAAGTATTAGTGACGTTCATTTTTAGATTACATTAATTACATAACTAATAATACATTGAGAAGAAATGGTTTGTCATTATGTGGTTGGAAAGACATGAAAGTGATGTGGAAAATCGCCTCTTACCACTGAAACACATGGGAATGCGTGGTGCTAATAATGGTACTGCAGCTAGCCAGTAGGGGGCGCTTGACATGCAGTGTTTTCACCTTTTAGAGACGTAATGGTCTACGTGTTTTTTTAAGTCAGTGCTTTGATCACAGATTTGAAAGCAGTATGCATAATGCATCAGGGCTCACGCTGAAATTCCCTATATTTGGATATATTATGTAACATGGTTCTGTAGGAATGTTGGTACCTTGGAAACACAAATATACAAATATACCTTATATGTGAATTTGGATATGGGTGTGGCTGCAACTGGAGAGGCTTGTAGTACATATTCTGCAAAAATTTCATAATGGTTGTTGCAAATATTATGCACAAACCATGACAGAGGCTTGAACGCAAACATGGGTTTTGTTGGGAAAATATCAGTTCATGAAATACAATACTGAGGAAACTGCCGTTGTTTTAACTCTTATTTAATACTATTAAGCACAGACACGTCACAAAGAAAATAAACTATTATTTATAATAATTTATATAGCATGCAATGATTAAACATAAAAAACTATAGCATAGAAAAATTCAATGTTACTATCGGACAACATGGCTATGGAAATATAACAGAGAGCGGTGAGCTGGAGACCAGAGTCTTGACCCTGAGGAGTGAAATAAAATATTTAATTTCTCTGTTGCATCGCAAACCTGACAGATACACTACTTGTCAAAAAGAAAAGAACTTACTTCCTCACGCATTTCTAAAAGGATGCTTTTGTCAAATCCCTGCAACTCACTGAAAAACAACAGATCAAATTCACATATTATGACATAAATAAAAATATAATATAGACATATAATATAGACAGTTCATGGTGCATTTTGTAATACTCAAGACACACCAAGGCCATGCAGAGTGCATACTGATAAAAGGGAGGGGAGGGGAAAAACTTCAATACATTCTCTGTATCTGAAGTCGAACAATTCAAGGTGGTCTGTCTTACAATTGTCATGCGCCGCTTGTCCGCTCCTCCCGTGTGCCACGCCCCCTCGTTAACCTCGTGTGGAACCCCGATGTCATTCGCTGTTTCCAGTTGTTTTCATTAGTCCTATGTATTTAACTCCGCTTCAAAATATGTTTCCCCAATCATGTCATTTAAGTCGCTACTTCTATTGCCCCGTGTTCCTAGCTGGTTTCCCCAATAAATCCTTTGTTTCCCCGATTCGTGACGTGACAACAATCAACATGAACACACCACAGTCCACAGAACCAATCTGATGAGGAACATCCTGCGAAATACAATATAGTATTAACGAAGACATTTGTTACAATTCTAATACAAATGTAGACAGAAAATGCTGAAATCCACTTTACCATGTTTTTCAAGTATTTTCCAGTGTCCTGGGCTTATTCGGTTTGTCAGTTTGCTGCAAATAGAAATTTGGAATTGTCAGGGGCACAATAACTACAGCTTTTCATGTAAACGGGATAAAAGCTCTATGTAGGAATTAATTGACACACAGAAGACCTTTTGTCACATTTGTAAATCTTTCACTGTTGCGCCGCGTTTGGCTGTGAGTATGACCCAGAACATATGACAGTCTCTGCCACAACTTTCGGCAGGAATGAACTAAGAAATTTATGATTAAAAAAGACCTAACAATACGACTTAAATGTTATAGCATTTATTGTACAATATACTATACATATGATCAGGATCACATAACTGCATGGTACGCAAGTACGCATTCCCCGTACACGCGTGGCAATTCCTTGTTGTAGCAGCGCAAATGCGTATTTATTTTATGTGCATTCACGCTATGACAAGAAATTACCGTGCAATTCGAGACAAGTCTACACACGTATTCACATTTATAAAACGGTTTTATTACCTTGTAAATAGTCTTCAGGATTTGCAAACTGCCCACAAACACTTTTGATGTAGCCAGTTTTAGGTTTTAAATGGATTAATAGAGATTCTCCATAAGATTTATTGCTGTGTGCGTTTGAGTCTGAAAGCCCGAGTCTCGCGCCAGATGCGTCAGAGTTGGCAACCTGCTTACAGCCGAATCGGACCTACGACCGGTCAGTCGGAGCCGAACGCGGCCGAAAGTCACCGACGAGCTGCAGAGGATCGCATCGTCTGTTATGGTACGAATAGGCGTCCGTAATAAAAAAATTAATTTTTATTAATTAAGTGATTATTTAAGACTGTTTTAAGTTCTTAAGCACTTAAAATATCCTTATATCGCCACTTAATTTTAATTGTGTGCTCAAATGTTTATGTAAAAATAAAGCATAATAAATCACAAACCAGTATGACAAACGTATTGTTTTATTATCATGCATGAATGAATTACAATGAGAAAAGCTTCCTTCCTTTTACCGGCCGCTTGCCCCCTTGGGCTTGGAAAGCCTTCGCTGGGCTATAAGCTCCGTCTTCATAGCCTCTTCCTCCTTTACGTTTGTTGCTTCCTTCTTCCACTGCTTTTCCCTCCTCATCTGTCTTCTCTCCTCTCTCTCTCTTTTCCTCTCCCTTCTTCTTTCCTATTTCCTCTTCTGCTCTTTGCTCCTGCTGCTTACTTGACCCATCTATGTATTTTTTCCTCCATTTCACTCTTTCTCCTGCCTATAATGGTAAAGAAGAAAAAATATTAGGAGGATGGAGCTTCTTCAAACATGCAGTTACTACAACTTGTACATCAAAATGTATTGACATTCGGATCAGTCAGTAAGATGTATGAGATAAAAAAAGAACCAGCCAGTGAAAAAGTTTATATAGCCTTATTCTTGTTATTACAGGGTTTTTGAGGGTGTCTGCAAATCCATATTATGTTCTATATATAAGGTATTTACCAAAGATGGAATTGTGGCCATGTTAAAATGTGCTGATGTTTCTTTACATTAACCTGTGTCAGTAAATGCTGGGCGAGGACTTGGACTCACAGTGGTATACAGGTATAAACAAGGTGTGTGTTAGTAAAACTACTGAATTTCCCCCCTTAATTTTTCAAAATTGCCTCTTAAATTAACACTCAAAAAATCCTTATTTCACCCCTTAATTTTTTTTATGAATTAAGGGGCAATTTAAGATTGTTTGACGCTCTGTAATTACATAACATTGCCCTTTAATTCTGATTAATTAAGGGGCAGTTTAAGAGTATTGTAAGGTTCCTTTACTATTTAAAATTACTTACATTTGCCTGCAATTCTAATAAAGGGAGTTTAATATTATTATAAGGGTCCGTAAACCCTTAAAATTCTTTATTTCACCCATTAATTTTTATTAATTAAGGGATTATTTAGGGGGTGGCATGGTGGTGCAGTGGTTAGCACTGTTGCCTCACCTCTGGGACCCAGGTTCTAGTCTCCGCCTGGGTAACACGTGTGTGTGGAGTTTGCATGTTCTCCCCATGTCATCGTGGGGTTGCCTCCGGGTACTCCGGTTTCCCCCCACAGTCCAAAAACATGCTGAGGCAAATTGGAGTTGCTAAATTGCCTGTAGGTGTGCATGTGTGAATGCATGGTGTGTGAGTGTGCCCTGCGATGGGCTGGCCCCCTATCCTGGGTTGTTCCCTGCCTCGTGCCCATTGCTTCCGGGATAGGCTTCAGACCCCTCGCGACCCAGTAGGATATGCGGTTTGGAAAATGGATGGATAATAATAATAATAATAACAAATAATGATGATGATAATAATATTAATAATAATGATAATAATAATTGCACTATGTCCAATGACTGCCAGTTACTGTAAACAGTAAAGTACATTTAACTGGACACGTCTGTATTGTTTTGGTTTATACTTATTAATCCATTAATTCTAACTTTTGTACTTTAAATGGACAGAGTACAGTTATTATTATTAGGAAAAGTATTGTGAGGGAACACAAAACTATTGAGCATGCGCACCCCCGTAGTTATCCAGGGCTTCCGGTTGGAGCGTTGTGGATGTTTATTGTTGAAATGACAATAAAACCTACTTGACTTGACTTGACTAATGTCTCACGGAAACCCAGGCTTAGAGCTGTCCAGAAAAAAAAATATTTTGATGATATTTCAAGGAAATTACTTACTTTGTAAAGGCGCTTAATAGGAGGTGTGATGTCCTGGAGGCAAATCTTAAGTGCTTCTGTTATTTCTACAAGAAACCACAAACATTTCAGGTATGTAGCAATTTGAAACATTGTTCAAAATTGAGTTCAATTCACTCCACACAAGCAATAGCTTCCATTATTTCCCTTCTACATTTAATGTTTCGGAATTAGGTTAAATGACTGATATTTTAAACTATATTTGTCAAACACTGCGCCCACTGACAGGTGAATAACATTGATTACCTGATTATAGTGGCACCTGGTAGTGGGTGGGACCTATTAGGCAGCAAATAAACAATGTGTAGGATATACTGGGATGCAGAAAAATGGGCAAGCCTAAAGATTTGAATGACAAGGGCCAAGTTGTGATGGCTAGATGACTCATATCATCTCCAAAACGGAAGGAAAATATGTTAATGGGTGACGGAGGCTCATTACATGTCAGATAGTACAGCAAACCTTCAGAGGTCTAGTGGAATCCCCGCCCTGATGAGTCAAGGCTATTTTGGCGGCAAAGGTGAGCCTTGGCCCCACCATGAACCTGTTGACCACTGCAGGACCATCTCACAAGAGCTGGGGGTTTGGAGACGCTATGATCCAGCTCTCTAGCCATCACCAAATGGCACATGTCAAAGTCACTCCCATCCTTACACTTGCACATTGTTTCTGCTTCCAACACATCAGCTTCAAGGACAAAGCGCTCACCTGCTGCCTAATATAACCCCCCCACAGCCAGATGCCCCTGTAACCAAATAATCAATGTTATTCACTTCACATGTTATGGCTGATCAGTGTATAACCTCTGTATCTCAGTTACGTTTCAGACTGTTTTGCTATTAATTATTAATTATTATTAATTAATTTTGCAGATTAATATACTGTGTTTATAATACATTTCAAAATTTCCCAAAATTCAGCACATTGTCAGTTTCACTGGCCAACACACTGATCATCGTAACATCATCAAGTTCTTTAGCCAAATTAGGTGTGCTGAGCAATGGGAAACCTCACACTGCAGTACAGTGAATCATGCAGCAGCACTGGGAAAATGTAAAAACACATTTTACCTCCAAGGGCCACTGTTCTCCCATCTTTTTTCAGTAGTCTTACACGTCTGTAAACACATAAAATATGTTTGCACATATACTGTACTGATCCTGAGAGGATTCAGATGGCAAAATTATCAATTGGGCTGGTGATTGCACAATATTTTAGAAGTTAAATTATGAAATGTATGACTATATATATTACACAATGATATGGTATAAATACAGAAAAGCTACATACCGTTGGAGTGAAGCTGAAGTCCTTCTCTCTTCTAGACAATGGAATCAGTAGAAATGAAGTTTTGCCACGACATGAGAAGCCAGAAAAGTGAAGCAGAACATGAACAGGAACATTATTCAGCCTTGGCTGACTAGGTCTGTATTCCGGACATTACATTCATGATTTAATTTGACTGCAGGGGGCTTGAATAATTTAAACTTGCTTGCAGGTTCCCTATGTACAGTATGTATTACCTTTCCTGACCTTCGGAGGTCCTCCCTCCTGTTTCGGAGCATTTTTAAGGCTTTTTCCCGAATTTCCTGCTCTTTGCCGACGAGGCTGCAGGGCAACTCTGCTGTGACCTTGAAATTACATTAAATATTCTGTTAAAACACTTTATTTGACGTTTTACCTTGTGAATTGAAATTTTAAGCACTCATTGTGCTTCATGTGGTAAAAAAATAAAATAGAGAAATTAAACTATTTGATTAGAAATATTGATTTTAGACAATTTTATGAGGTACAGATTTTGCTTATGACAGGGTTAGATGAAAAGAATTGAGGTATGAACATTATGTAGTGAAGGCTTTGCAAATAAATCTGCCGATTAGCTGGCTGTCATGACTTTCACAGTCACAAATAATCCATGTTGTTGCACATTTAAAAACGATGTCTATGAATAGATATGAAGGTGATCAAAGGCTACAAAAAACACTGACAAATTCTGACAATCCCCAGTCATAGCAACCACTTTTGAAAGGCCAATGCATCAAAATGTATTAGAAAAAATATTGTAGGTCAATGAAACGTGTCCCACCCCAGTGGTTAAATGACACAGAATTTGATGCACTCCCCAAAGGTGTGGCCCCAAGTAAAAATACCAAGTTTGGCCTCAAACGACCAAAGAATTGCTGAGATATGTTAACACACAGTGATTGGCGGCATCACCATTAAAATCATTGGAATGTGATGGACAAATCACTTTGCAAGTCAAAAGTTCCTCAGGTTTCACTTATGAGGCTGGGTACTAAGACAATCCATCCATTCATTTTCTTAACCGCTTATCCCACTGGGTCGCGAGGGGTCCAGGGCCTATCCTGGAAGCAATGGGCACGAGGCAGGGAACAACCCAGGATGGGGGGCCAGCCCATAGCAGGGCACACTCACACACCATTCACGCTCACACGCACACCTACGGGCAATTTAGCAAGTCCAATTAGGCTCAGCATGTATTTGGACTGTGGGAGGAAACCGGAGTACCTGGAGGAAACCCCATGATGACATGGGGAGAACATGCAAACTCCACACACACGTAACCCAGGTGGAGACTCGAACCCGGGTCCCAGAGGTGTGAGGCAACAGTGCTGACCACTGCACCACCATGCCGCCCCCCTAGGTCAATCCATTCAACAGTTATTAGCCACAAGGCATGTTTACTTATTGCAACACCACCTAGTGGTGGAATGACACTATTTTTGTTCTTATTCCTCAGAATTGGGCCCCAAGTCCAGTCACCAAATCAATTTTATCCAATCAAAGTTTTGTTGAGATATGGCCACACATCCTGTTCAGTGGCTTTGTCATCAAATTCATTGGATGATAGTGGCCATAGCATCTGACTTTTAGTAACTTTTGGTCACAATCCCTTCTAGATGATGCACCCCAAATTTGATGATGATTTGATCAACAGCCTAGGTTTCCAAAAAAAATTCAAAATGACAATATGACAGACTTAATTAATGAGTGAAATCGAAGTTAGACAAGCCATGGCTTTAAACACACCAAAGATCATAATCCCAGGCTTAAGAATTCAGAATTTACATGCAGAAACATATCTTGAAATTTGACCTGATGGTGTTGCTACAGGAATGAATGGATTAAACCCAAATTTGGTGAGCCAGTATTTTGGATGGGCCTCTGACAGGGTGCCAAATTACAAAGTAGAAGATTGGACAAAATTTTTGGCATGTGCAAAATAAGTAGGTTTTCTGAAAAATTCAGAATGACAGAAAATCCAATAAGGAAATTAACGGCAATGGATGAATTTGAATGGGGATGAGCAAAGGATTCAGAGGAATGAAAGATCACAAATCTAGGCCAAGGGGTGTTAACATACTACATATATCAAGTATAATACCCGTAAGAAATGAGTTTATTATAAGAATGTCCGCTAAAGTCAGCTAAAACTGCTTAATTTCATTCTTTTTAGCTTTGCTCTGACTTTAGCTGAGTATTTTGTTCACCCTGGTGCTTGTTGGTAATACCCCAGTGAGTACAGTGCACACCCCCTCCCCCAAACAGATTCTTCCCAAAAAAATGCGCCAACTTCCTTCACGAGGGAAAGATTTGGGATCCATTTAGCCTTTATTTATTTCTAATAGAGTATAAACGACTCACATATTTTAATTAATTACTTACATTCAGTGCTGTGTGTGGTTGTGCATTGACTTTAATAGGAAGGAGTGTCTGCAGGTTTTCTGCCACACACAGGTACCAGCCCGTGTCCTTCCTCTCCAGTCGCCTCATTGTGACGCTGAGCACTTTATTAACTCTTTCATCACTGAGCTCCACAGGCCTCCCATCCAAACTCCCAGAATTCTCTACACAGGAGCCCCTGCCCATCCTACACCACATCATGTCAATGTAAATGTCAGTATAGTGACACTGAATACTGTCAGTGTCTCCTTTCATAGGCGTCACCTCCTGTTTGTCCACAAGCTGCCCTGGAGATCCTGAAGACACAAATCAGAAACAAAGGAAGCACTAACGTTTGCATAACAGTAAGATATTCTCACTATGATTATGAACCAGTAACAAGATGTTTATATCGTCTTTCTGTACATTTTATGCATATCTATAGCTAAGCTATGACATTTGTCATATTACTTATCATACTTAACACGGGGGCAGCATGGTGGCGCGTTGGTTTGCCCTGCTGCCTTACAGCAAGAAGGTCCTGTGTTCAATCCCAAGTCCTTTCTGCGTGGAGTTTGCACGCTCTCCCTCTGTTTGTCTGAGTTTTCACCAGGCGCTGTAGTTTCCTCCCACGGTCCAAAAGCATTCAAGAGGGGTTGAATGGTGAGTCTAAATTGGTCCTGTAGTTGTGTGTGCACCCTGTGGTGTGTTGGTGATTCCCCAGGGTTGGTTCCCACTTGTGCCCAGTGTTCTTGGGATAGGTTCCAGTCCCCAGGCAACCCCAGTTGGAATTAAGTGGCTTCAGAAAATGGATGGATGGATACTTAACCCCTGTAGAAGCCCATGTAAACTGATATGGTTACTTTTTCCACGCTACATTTATCATATTGGGAAAAATTTAAATGCATAGCAGCGGCCCTTCTACCTCCGACGAGCTAAAAGGTGTGGCACAAGTCCCCTTATCCTCAGGACACTTTATAACTGTGTCATCAAGAGCATCCTAACTGGATGCGTCGCCGGCTGGTATGATAGCCACACCACCTACCCCAGCAAAGCTCTGCAAGAAGTAGCACGGTGTGGGGAATATCATTATGAGATGAGCTTCCTGTCAGGGTCAGCTCCTGTTGTTCCAGTCTTGCATCCATAGCTTCTGGCTTTGACCTTGAATAGGATAAGTGCTACAGCCAATGGATGGATATTCCATACTTACATGCACTTCACACATTAATGTCAAATGAGAGTATAATTTTCTTTACATACACTGTTAAGTATTAACATGGTCTATATGAGTAATTATGTAACTAATATTAAATAAATTTAAAGAATATATACCATGCAGTGTTGGCCTCCCATCTGCAGGGTAGGCCACACGAATCCCAGCCATAGTCTGTGCCTATGTGTATAGACTTTGCATGTCCTGAATATGTCACATTAGACATGGATTGATATCAAGCTTGGTACTTCATGATTAAAGCTAAATCAATAACGTAAAACATTCCCATTTAAATATTCAATTGCTTGGAAAAAGGCCTATTTACCAATTAAACCAGTAGCAATAGCACATAAATCCATTAAATACACAGATTAAGTTTAATTTGGTCTCAGATATTACAAAACCTCATGAATAATACACTGACATTAGGTCTATATATTTGTGTGTTTTTTTCCCATTAGCCTAGCCTACTTTTTGTCTCTGGGGAAAAGGATACGAATGAACTCGCATGTACGCTAAACATGACTTTATACACAAACACGGAATGTAGTGTCCAGTGTTCAAACTCATTGATTTCAGGTCATTTTCACCTGTTGAAATGATTGAAGACAACAAAAAGATCATTTAAAGCATAAATGCATTTATTTTCTAATTAGATGTCAGCAAAACATTAAACATTTGTATGTAGTAATTGTAAGAAAACAAAAAGAAAACAAAATGTACCATTTTAAGTTTCTGGTACTGTGACATAACACTGATATCAGCGCATTTAACAACGTTACACATGACAGGCTAAACTATTCCTTCTAAGCTAGATATCCTAAACTCAGTACGTCCAAACAAAAGCAAAAACAGAAATACTGTCACAGGTCCAGGGCGGACTGAGAGCGACAGCGTGTCATGGAGCAAGCAGAAACAGAGAGTGGACGACTCACTCAGGGATTCAAAGGAGGAAAGGGGAAAAACACTAGAGACACTAATAAAAACAAAAGCAGACCACGAGGGGTCAAAAACAAGACAAGGAACAACAGTAATCAAATAAGAAATCGGTCGGTGGGTCACAAGCTTTTTTTTTTTTTTTTTTTTTCCCTCCACCACCCCCCCTCTGCGGAGGACCACTTTATTGTGCCCGAGATGTTATTTCAGGTGGAGTCTAGGACCCAACCTGACACGTGTGTATAGACAAACAGGCACACACATATACAAGCATACGTTCCCACCCTCATGCAGACATAAACAAATATTTACACATTCACCCAACATTTAGACACACAGAAATGAACGCTGTACACATACTCTCACTCCCCATATATACTCTATGTGGACCCCTATTTTTCCTCTGGCGAGGAGACCAGAAGATCACCCCGGACCCCGCAGCAGCCGAGAAGCCCACCAGCCCAGACCCCGACCAGACGGCCAGCTCTTCCTCTCAGCCCCAAATGGCGAACAGGGAACGGGGGTGTGAAAAGACCCCATGCCCCCCTTCGCCCGCTCAGATGTGGTGTTGGTGTGTGTTGTTCTAAAGTGCTTTTAAAACAGGTGAAGGGCATGGCACTAACCACCCCCTGCCCACCAACAGCTGGTGTTAGCTCGGCCTCTCCCCAGAGCCCTCAATGTCTATGTGTGATTAAAATTGAGATGTGGGCCCTGGCACCAGAGGTAAGGCTGAATGAACAGACCGCCCTCTGGATGCCATTCTGTGTGCCCATCCCCAACGCCCTAAATGTATGTGTCATGAGAGAGTAAGTAATGAGAGTGTCTACGTTGTAGTGTATGAATGAGGTACAGGTGGTCGCGAGGGGACAGAGGAGGAATACCTACCCTGCATCCCAGCAACGCACCTACACCTCAAAGCCCAACATGTGTGGTGGTGTGATGGAGCGGGAGGAGGGAAGCATTTAGGGATGGGGAGGAAAGGAATGGGAGGGGGGCAAAATACCTCCCCCCCCGGAGCCAGCTCCCCCGCTGACCCCCATAGGCACTCCCCGTTCCCCGAAATCCATCCAGGGAGGGGGGCCCAGGCCCATCCAGACCGGGGCCCAAGGCAGCAGCACCACCGGGCCCCATAGAGCCCAAGGCGCCCCACCGGACCCCACTACAAAGGAAAAGCTACCCCCGCCCCAGCATTCAGTCAACTCCCAGACTGCACAAGACAAAAGATATCCAAAGACATTGTACCTCTCTGAAAGGTAGAAACGTTTCACCGCTCGTCCAAGCAGCTTTGCATGTGCAAATGCACAACCCCTCACTCAACAGAGGTAGAGGCATTAGGCACAACCTGTCTCCAATTTAACCTGCGGCCCTCTCATCATTTGCCAAAACAAAAATAATTCCCAGGAAAAAAACAGACCCAATTCACACCTCCACCAGGTGGACCACCCTTAACGACCCACTCTATTGGAGTAGGAGGGACTGGTTACATCTACCCGCAACTCCCCCCCCCCCCCCCCACTTTGTTTCACTCAACGAGCCCCCTTAGATTACTTACCCAGGAGGATAACTCCTGGACACTTACTACCTCCCTCAGTCTGAAGAAGCTGCTTGGATGAGCAGCGAAACGTTTCTAACTTTCAGAGACAAGTCCAGTTGCCACGAGTCAACCACCAGAGAGTATGGTCTAAGGTTGCCTGGTTCTTCTGTTCCTCTGTGGTGAAGGGTACCTTAAGGGTACCTTCACCACATTGCCATTTGATACTGACACCTTCACATTGCCTGCTTCTAAATCGCCAACGATCAGTTCTTCCAATAATAATTTGTCCACCTTAGTCTCAACAATATCCAAATTTATTGCATTCAGTTGGAATTCACTGTTTACAACTTCTACTGCCACATCCACAATTTCCAATTCAAATGCTTTTTCAAAAGCCTTTTCTCTAGTCTCCTCCACTTCAACTTCTCCAATTTGTACTTGCACAATTTCAAAATTAAATTTACTTTGATCTAAATATTCGAGATCAAACTGGCAGAGGTCTACCAGCACAGCTCCTATCTTCAGACTATCTTGATGGTTGTCTACAGGCTTTATGGAGATTGTCCTGTTATTTATCACAAAAGCCTCCAACCCATGTACATCTATCCCCTTATCCCTCCCAAGCTGGCTAGTGGGTGGAGTTACTTGGGAGCACTCCTCTTCATCACCCCAGCAGATGATCTCTTCCCACTTGTCCCAGGCTGCCCAATAAGCATCATCCGTCCAGCTAACTGCCTTGGCAATTCGCCTTCGGGAATGTGACTCAGTGGAACTGTCAGCCTGGTCAGAAGGTGATTCTGCTGGGGAGCACAGCTCTTTCTCATCTCCCCAGTCAATCACCTCTCCCCACTTGTCCCAAGTTGCCCAGTATCTGTCATCGCTCCAGCAAACAGCTTTCTCCATTCGTCTGATTCTGAATGAGGAAAAACGACATACAGGCAATGCAATGGAGCTGTCAGTCACTCCTGACATGTGGACTACACTTCTGCACTGACCCACACCTTCCCAATCAACAACCGCATTACTGCACAGGCAGAGCTGCTATCTTTGGTCAGCTGGCTGGCGTGAGATTCTCAATTCCAGACAAGTCTGCACATTCATCTCCATATGTGTAACAGTCTTACTACCTTGTAAATAGTCTGGAGGGTTTGCAGACTACCCCAACACTTTTGATGCAGCTAATTTTAGGTTTATAATGGAACAAAACAGATTGACTACAAGAAATCTTGAGTGAGGGTTGGCAACCCTGCATATGACACTAACTAACCTGCACATAAAATTTAAATATAATCCAAACAATATACTGAATTTTACACAAACATATTTCAATATACAGTCATACCTCGGCTCACGAACTTAGTTCCTGACCTGAAAAGTGCGTGACCTCAATCAATTTCTCCCATTTCAAATAATGTAAATATGTATTATGTTCAATATGTTTAAACCTCAGAAACGCTGCATTTCCTTCAATTTTTAATATTTTTCTGTGACCAAGAATCCATCCATCCATTTTCCAAACCGCTTATCCTACTGGGTTGCCTATCCCGGAAGCAATGGGCACGAGGCAGGGAAAAATCGAGGATGGGGGGGCCAGCCCATTGCAGGGCACACTCACACACCATTCACTCACACATGCACTCCTACGGGCAATTTAGCAAGTACCCGGAGGAAACCCCACGACGACAGTTCTATTCCAGCCCCCTATAATGCCTCTGCAAAGACTGGTGAATAGATACATCCGTAGATGCCCTGGGACACATCATCAGTGATGTTTCCTGAGATCTTTGGGTGTTTCGGGTCTCGCAACATCAGACACCCTCCTTCAGGCGACCCAGCCAGGGCTGATCAGGCCCCAACTTGTGTCCCAGCAGCATTGGCCCACGTTTCAGACCTCTTCATCCAAATCCACCTGGAGGCTCTCTCTGCAGCCTCTGTGGTGGACTTGATGGCTTTTCTTTTTGCAGCTCCAGTGATGCCAAGTAAGGTGTAGACTTTACATAGGGAGCGAGCCGCAAAGCCTCGACATCCCACCTCTATTGGCTCGCAGCGGGCTTTCCAGCCTCTTCTCCGACATTCCTCTATGAGCTCTTGGTATTTAAGCCGCTTCCGTTCGTTGGCTTCTTCCATGCGGTCCTCCCAAGGGACTGTTAATTCTAATAAGAGGACTTGCTTAGAAGAGACAGAAGTCAGCACTACATCTGGTCTCAATGAGGTTGATGTAACATACTCTGGAAACTTGAGCTGCTTGCCCAAGTCAACTCGCAGTTCCCAGTCTGATGCCGATGAAAGTAGGCTGGATGTTGGAATTGACTGTGGTCGTGACTTCTCTCCAGCTTTCACAAAGGGTACTACCCTCCGGCTTCGGGTATGTATATTGTTAGCCACTGCAGTAGCTATGGTCTCAGCTACTGTCTTCAGCACCTGGTCATGGCGCCAGCGGTAGCGTCCCCCTCCAAGGGCTGCTGGGCAGCTGCTAAGGATGTGCTCCAATGTGCCCCTTCCTGGGCATTGGGGACACGTTGAAAGGTCGCACTTCCCCCAGACGTATAAGTTAGCAGGGCTTGGTAGCACATCGTACACAGCTTGGACCATGAACTTGATACGCTGTGGCTCTGCCTTCCAGATGTCATTCCAGGTCAGCTTCCTCCCCAGCGCTCCTTCCCATCTTGCTGATGCTCCTTGCTGCTGCATGCTCACCATCCTGCTGGTCCTCACCTCCTCAACACCTGCCCGTACCTCCTCCAGGACAAGGTGGCGTCTGTCCTTTCCCTGGGCCCGGTGGAACCGTGGCTGTGGGAATGACCCCAGCCCTGCTCGTCCAACGGCCACCGTGCCCACCAAAGCCCTGTGCCTTAGACGAGATTCTGCCAGTTCTAGCCCCTCTTGAGCTCTGAACTTCCTGCCAGTCTTCACCACAATGCCTGCTGAAGCAACTCTGGAGTCGCTGGATTCTCGATAAACAAGTGCCTCTCTTGTACGAGAAACTCTAAATTCCTCCTCCAGGCTGCTGAAAGGAAGCTGGAGTTTGTTGCTTCTGCTGTATAATGCTGCACTAGTTAGACTGCGTGGCAGGCCCAGCCATCTTCGGAGGAAAGAGCTGATCTTTCTCTCCAGGGTCTCAACAGTGGACATAGTCACCTCGTACACTAACAGCGGCCAGAGGATGCGGGGCAGAATGCCATGTTGGTATAACCATGCCTTGAACCTGCCAGGAAGGCCAGATTTATCTACTGTGGACAACCAGGCTTCAAGCTTCTTAATGGTAATTCGGACCGATGCTGTGTCTCTGAGGCTGCAGTCGAAAACCTTGCCTAGGCTTACGACTGGTTTCTCAGTGATCGTTGGTATCGTTACACCGTCCACACAGAAGCGAAACTTGTCCACCACTTTCCCTGAAAAAGATCCATCAAACGGTTATTGAATTATGGTCTTAGCAGGGTCAAGCATCAAAACTGCTGCTTTTTTCATTATCACTATGTGGCGCTGCTTCCATTTTGGGACTGTTTCAAAATTAAATCAGTTCTAGTTCCTCACCAATACCTGTACAAAGATTGAAAAGGATTCGTCGAACGGTTTTTGAGTTATTGGCTTGCATGCCAAAGTATCTGCAGCGACAGGGGAACAGTGCTAAAACCAAAAGTATTCCCTGAAGGCCAGGGAATACCATCCATCCATCCATTTTCTAAACCGCTTATCCTACTGGGTCGTGGGGGGTCCGGAGCCTATCCCGGAAGCAATGGGCATGAGGCTGGGAACAACCCTGGATGGGGGGCCAGCCCATCACAGGGCACACTCACACACCATTCACGCACACATGCACTCCTACGGGCAATTTAGCAACTCCAATTAGCCTGAAGGCCAGGGAATACAACAAAGGTAATTTATGCTTACAGATCTGAAATCAGCAGATCACATTTATGTGCCATCATGTATGTTAAGTTCTTGTTGCTGTAAAGCGGAGAACTACTACACGGGAGAGAAGTATCCAGGCTGAAAAATATCTTCTGGAATTTTACTGAGGTCAGCATGTCATTGGCCCCAAAGTGGCATTCCCATATCAGTTGAAATATGCAATTGTCTGCATGCATAAACTTGCCTCTTACGCCATACTCCATGCTAGGAAATAGCTATGAAAAGATTGTCCTCGTACTCACCTCAATCTGGGAATACTATTGTTGTTAAATAGCTATGCATAAGATTACATTTGCCATGGCTGAGACTGAATCACTTTCAATCACTACATGATGGTTATTAGGCATTTAATTACTAGCGGCTGTCAGTGATTGTTAATTGCTGTATAGTAACATGAGAGAATGACACTGTGGATGCTGGAGCAACCGATGCTGTGTGCAGACTCACCCCTTTAATACGATAACAGTGTAGTTCTGCTTTAGCGGGATGATTCCTGTGCATCTGGTGACAAAGATTTACGATGGATAATTTAAAACCCAAGTACTGGAATACTTTGCCAAACAGAATATCCTGATGAGCAAATTAATTTCATTATGAAACTTTAAAATAAAAGTTATTTTTGGTGATGGTAACTTTCAATTCCCCAGGATTCCCCAGTTCCAGTCCTGCAGGCCTAGTCTGCACCCAGATTTTAATACTCAAACACCTTATTCAGCTCACCAGCCAATTGCCAGGTTTAGTAGGCATATTTGACAGGTCCTTGCAAACTGGTTCTCCAGGACTGGAATTGGGGAACCCTGATATATAGCATTATATACTGTATATAAAAAAATGTAATCATAATTGTGGGATGTATTTTTCTAAATCAGATTTTCAGGAACTGGACTGATGTTTTTGTTTGTGTCATTTTTTTTTTAAATATATGTATCATACTGGGGCGGCATGGTGGTGCAGTGGTTAGCACTGTTGCCTCACACCTCTGGGACCCGGGTTTGAGTCTCCGCCTGGGTCACATGTGTGTGGAGTTTGCATGTTCTCCCCATGTCGTCGTGGGGTTTCCTCCAGGTACTCCGGTTTCCCCCCACAGTCCAAATACATGCTGAGGCTAATTGGAGTTACTAAATTGCCCATAGGTGTGCATGTGTGAGTGTGCCCTGCGATGGGCTGGCCCCCCATCCTGGGTTGTTCCCTGCCTCGTGCCCATTGCTTCCAGGATAGGCTCCGGTCCCCCACGACCCAATAGGATAAGCGGTTTGGAAAATGGATGGATAGATGGATGGACTTTACTTAGGAATACCATTTCTATGCTGTTATACTCGTATGGGTCATTTGTCTTTGTTGTGTAGCTGTTAATTGTCTCCAAATATCATAAACTCTACAGTGTGTGAATTGTATGTTTGTGGTGTTCTGCTTTCCATGTACAGTTGAAGTGCTTTTCATACTCTTCACTACCTCTGTTACAATTCAGTAAAACACAATTTTTCCCACCAAGTGACATTTGTTATTAATTCATTTTGGGTAACTTGGGAAATTCATGTTTAAAATCAGTTTTTTAAACAAGCCTGGCTCTGAGCACATAACATTTTGCATTTATACATTCATAGTGTCACTTGTTTGCATTTTTTCCCCTTATATAACATGTGGTAACATCATCAAAATCACACTTTAGCTAGTTGATTTTTTAAAGACTGAACTGCACTTTAAAGTGTGACCAAGTGCTGCTCTGTACTTCTGTACTACTGGTAGAATCTGGAGGCCATTAGCTGGGAAAGATGAAAAGAATTGAGGTATGAACATTATGTAGTGAAGGCTTTGCAAATAAATCTGCCGAGCAGCTGGCTGTCATGACTTTCACAGTCACAAATAATCCATGTTGTTGCACATTTAAAAACGATGTCTATGAATAGATATGAAGGTGATCAAAAGGCTACAAAAAACAATGACAAATCCTGACAATCCCCAGTCATAGCAACTACTTTTGAAAGGCCAATACATCAAAATGTATTAGAAAAAATATTGTAGGTCAATGAAACGTGTCCCACCCCAGTGGTTAAATGACACAGAATTTGATGCACTCCCCAAAGGTGTGGCCCCAAGTAAAAATACCAAGTTTGGCCTCAAACGACCAAAGAATTGCTGAGATATGTTAACACACAGTGATTGGCGGCATCACCATCAAAATCATTTGAATGTGATGGACAAATCGCTTTGCAAGTCAAAAGTTCCTCAGGTTTCACTTATGAGGCTGGGTACTAAGACAATCCATCCATTCATTTTCTTAACCGCTTATCCCACTGTGTCGCGGGGGGTCCGGGGCCTATCCTGGAAGCAATGGGCACGAGGCAGGGAACAACCCAGGATGGGGGGCCAGCCCATAGCAGGGCACACTCACACACCATTCACGCTCACACGCACACCTACGGGCAATTTAGCTAGTCCAATTAGGCTCAGCATGTATTTGGACTGTGGGAGGAAACCGGAGTACCTGGAGGAAACCCCACGACTGTAACATACGCCACAAAACGACTCAATACACCGATGGGTGGTTGTGTAGAACACCGCTTTACTTGCTGCTCACACGCATGAGTTTTTTACATTGCAGTACGGAAGCCTAACTGGGACAACACACCAAACCACTACATACTGCAGTCACTAGATGGCAGTATATTACATCTCCCCTCTTACCAAAGAAATGTATCAAAATCAACAAACAGATGTGTCGTTTATGAACGAAAATAGAAAACAGCTTATGATTTGGCAATTTACACAAATTGAATGTCCCTTGAACAGTAGATTTTCAGGTCTGACAATGTAACAACACATATCAAAATCTAGTAATTTGGAAGGAGAGGTTTCCAGCACTTCACTTCCACAGGTGTCTTTACCACACCTGGCCCTACTGATTCGACACCTACAGATTGAGTCTGTTTGGGGGCTTTACAATTCTGCCATGCCTGGTGACGTACTGACCAACCGGCTGAGTGAGGCTGTCCAACGTATGGCACTGACAGTTAACGAATGTGACATTTGTTTTGATTTAGTTTTAGATTGTAGCTCACGGCTCGCTCGACTACTTTGTGAAGGATGGCATCATGCCTTTCTATTGTGGGTGCTGCTACAAGTATGTCATCCATTACGCTTACGGCTCCCTCAATCCCCTCAAGCATTTGATCCATTATGCGCTGGAAGATTTCTGGCGCTGACTTTATCCCAAATGGAAGTCTGAGCCACCTGAATCTGCCAAGTGGCGTATTGAAAGTGGTGAGGAAGGATGATGCTTCATCTAGTTCTATTTGTAGAAACCCTGACTTGGCATCTAAAACAGAAAAGATTTTGGCACCTGGGATTGCAGACACAACCTCTTCTATGGTGCGCATTGGATAATGTTCTCTTCTGATTACTTTGTTCAAGTCGCTTGGGTCTATACAGATTCTTACACTGCCATTACGTAAGACAGCCACCATTGAACTCACCCACTCTGTAGGTTGGTCGACTCTCGTGATGTAACCATCCTTTTCCATCTCCTGCAGTTTCTCCACTATTTGTTGTCTTAGTGCTGCTGGTTGTCGGCGGACAGGGTGAATTACACCTTTTGCATCGGGGTCAATTTTGATCGAGTGTTTCCCAGGCAATGTACCTGTGGTTCTCTTTAGCTCCGGGAAGTCATTCAGAGATGCTGCTTTATAACGAGCTGCGGTAGTCATACAGCTAGTGTTTCCATCTTGCTCTTCCGCTGAGGCTCTCACTGAGTCCAGTCGCACTATGAGGCCTAGGGTTTCAGCTGTTGTGCCACTTAGTACATTTTCTTGTGCTATGTCCACCAACTCGAACTCACTGTTGGTGACATGGTATTTGTACTTTAGCGGGAGCTTTACTCTGGCTACTGGCTTCAACGTGTGGTTAGAGTATGATCGAAGCACTCTATTGGAGCGCATCAACTCCCCCGTGTGGTGCAGAATCTGGTAATTTCCTAGTGTTAGGGTGTTGCACTTAGCACCTGTGTCTATTCTAAACTGTACATCCTGAGATAA
This sequence comes from Brienomyrus brachyistius, assembly GCF_023856365.1. Lineage (NCBI taxonomy): Eukaryota > Metazoa > Chordata > Actinopteri > Osteoglossiformes > Mormyridae > Brienomyrus > Brienomyrus brachyistius. Next base: position 213,960 of record NW_026042450.1, read on the forward strand.
AACTTGGACACAAACAGTCCATTTATCCTCTTCAGGAGCACCTGTTTGAGTCAGGTTGATGTTAAGAATTTCTCCATCGTCTTCGTCGTTTTTTTGTTCTACACTCACTGTGCTTACTGGACGCTTGCGACATGCTGCAGCCCAGTGATTTTGTTTATGGCAGTAAGAACATATGGAGCCTGCAGCTGGACATTTTCCTTTGTTCCATACATGTTGGGCATCTTTTCCGCACCTCGGACAACTTTTATATTGGCTTGATGTAGTACGTTTTGCGATGTTTTTCTTTGATTTATCGAACGCATCTTTCTTGCGTGCAACATATTTGGCCCCAGCAAATACTGCCGATAATCCTACAGACTGGTCTTCCTCTCTAACAATTTTAATTTGTCTTTGTGACAGTTCAAATTGCTGAGGGATTTCAATAGCTTTTGCTAATGTGAGATCCTCACCTTTGTCCAGTAGTCTTTCTTGGACTCGCTTCTCTCTGACTCCTGCGATTATAGCATCGATTAGCATATCATCTGGGTCGGCGTACTCACAGTCCATTAATATGAGCTTCAAATCCTTTAAGAAATTATCAAAGCTCTCCGATGCGCTCTGTTTCCTCTGTTTGAAGCGATGTCTGGCTATCCGCTTGTTTTTTCTCGGTCTGATGTAGCCTGCAAACTTATCCAGAACTTTGGCGGGATCATCTTTCTCGCCGTCTGCCCAAACCAGCGTTTTGTAAATTTCCCTGCCTTGTTCTCCGATCCAGGTGCCCAACCAGCCTGCACGTTGCTTGGCTGATAATTCGGACAGCGGGCCATCAAACACGAACGTGACATGACTGTGAAACGGTTCGAATTCCTGATGCAAATCGGCCGCATCCCAGTCTATTTTCGGGTGATCAAAATGTGAAGACGCCATTATTCACGAGAAATGCGTGTAGTCGCTAGACTTCTGACACCATGTAACATACGCCACAAAACGACTCAATACACCGTTGGGTGGTTGTGTAGAACACCGCTTTACTTGCTGCTCACACGCATGAGTTTTTTACATTGCAGTACGGAAGCCTAACTGGGACAACACACCAAACCACTACATACTGCAGTCACTAGATGGCAGTATATTACAACGACGACATGGGGAGAACATGCAAACTCCACACACACGTAACCCAGGTGGAGACTCGAACCCGGGTCCCAGAGGTGTGAGGCAACAGTGCTGACCACTGCACCACCATGCCGCCCCCCTAGGTCAATCCATTCAACAGTTATTAGCCACAAGGCATGTTTATTTATTGCAACACCACCTAGTGGTGGAATGACACTATTTTTGTTCTTATTCCTCAGAATTGGGCCCCAAGTCAAATTCATTGGATGATAGTGGCCATAGCATCTGACTTTTAGTAATTTTTGGTCACAATCCCTTCTAGATGATGCACCCCAAATTTGATGATGATTTGATCAACAGCCTAGGTTTCCAAAAAACATTTTTTTTCAGAAAAATTCAAAATGACAATATGACAGACTTAATTAATGAGTGCAATTGAAGTTAGACAAGCCATGGCTTTAAACACACCAAAGATCATAATCCCAGGCTTAAGAATTCAGAATTTACATGCAGAAACATGAAATTTTGAAATTTGACCTGATGGTGTTGCTACAGGAATACAGAAATTTGGTGAGCCAGTATTTTGGATGGGCCTCTGTCAGGGTGCCAAATTACAAAGTAGAAGATTGGACAATCTTCTTCTAAGTAGGTTTTCTGAAAAATTCAGAATGACAGAAAATCCAATAAGGAAATTAACGGCAATGGATGAATTTGAATCGGGATGACCAAAGGATTCAGAGGAATGAAAGATCTCAAATCTAGGCCAAAGGGTGTTAACATACTTCATATATCAAGTATAATACCCGTAAGAAATGAGTTTATTATAAGAATGTCCGCTAAAGTCAGCTAAAACTGCTTAATTTCATTCTTTTTAGCTTTGCTCTGACTTTAGCTGAGTATTTTGTTCACCCTGGTGTTTGTTGGTAATACCCCAGTGAGTACAGTGCACGCCCCCTCCCCCAAACAGATTCTTCCCACAAAAATGCGCCAACTTCCTTCACGAGGGAAAGATTTGGGATCCATTTAGCCTTTATTTATTTGTAATAGAGTACAAACGACTCACATATTTTAATTAATTACTTACATTCAGTGCTGTGTGTGGTTGTGCATTGACTTTAATAGGAAGGAGTGTCTGCAGGTTTTCTGCCACACACAGGTACCAGCCCGTGTCCTTCCTCTCCAGTCGCCTCATTGTGACGCTGAGCACTTTATTAACTCTTTCATCACTGAGCTCCACAGGCCTCCCATCCAAACTCCCAGAATTCCCTACACAGGAGCCCCTGCCCATCCTACACCACATCATGTCAATGTAAATGTCAGTATAGTGACACTGAATACTGACAGTGTCTCCTTTCATAGGCGTCACCTCCTGTTTGTCCACAAGCTGCCCTGGAGATCCTGAAGACACAAATCAGAAACAAAGGAAGCACTAACGTTTGCATAACAATAAGATATTCTCACTATGATTATGAACCAGTAACAAGATGTTTATATCGTCTTTCCGTACATTTTATGCATATCTATAGCTAAGCTATGACATTTGTCATATTACTTATCATACTTAACACGGGGGCAGCATGGTGGCGCAGTGGTTTGCCCTGCTGCCTTACAGCAAGAAGGTCCTGTGTTCAATCCCAAGTCCTTTCTGCGTGGAGTTTGCACGCTCTCCCTCTGTTTGTCTGAGTTTTCACCAGGCGCTGTAGTTTCCTCCCACGGTCCAAAAGCATTCAAGAGGGGTTGAATGGTGAGTCTAAATTGGTCCTGTAGTTGTGTGTGCACCCTGTGGTGTGTTGGTGATTCCCCAGGGTTGGTTCCCACTTGTGCACAGTGTTCTTGGGATAGGTTCCAGTCCCCAGGCAACCCCAGTTGGAATTAAGTGGCTTCAGAAAATGGATGGATACTTAACCCCTGTAGAAGCCCATGTAAACTGATATGGTTACTTTTTCCATGCTACATTTATCATATTGGGAAAAATTTAAATGCATAGCAGCGGCCCTTCTACCTCCGAAGAGCTAAAAGGTGTGGCACAAGTCCCCTTATCCTCAGGACACTTTATAACTGTGTCATCAAGAGCATCCTAACTGGATGCGTCGCCGGCTGGTATGATAGCCACACCACCTACCCCAGCAAAGCTCTGCAAGAAGTAGCACGGTGTGGGAAATATCATTATGAGTCCCTGTTGTCCCAGTCTTGCATCCATAGCTTCTGGCTTTGACCTTGAATAGGATAAGTGCTACAGCCAATGGATGGATATTCCATACTTACATGCACTCCACACATTAATGTCAAATGAGAGTATAATTTTCTTTACATGCACTATTAAGTATTAACATGGTCTATATGAGTAATTATGTAACTAATATTAAATAAATGTAAAGAATATATACCATGCAGTGTTGGCCTCCCATCTGCAGGGTAGGCCACACGAATCCCAGCCATAGTCTGTGCCTATGTGTATAGACTTTGCATGTCCTGAATATGTCACATTAGACATGGATTGATATCAAGCTTGGTACTTCATGATTAAAGCTAAATCAATAACGTAAAACATTCCCAGTTAAATATTCAATTGCTTGGAAAAAGGCCTATTTACCAATTAAACCAGTAGCAATAGCACATAAATCCATTAAATACACAGATTAAGTTTAATTTGGTCTCAGATATTACAAAACCTCATGAATAATACACTGACATTAGGTCTATATATTTGTGTGTTTTTTTCCCATTAGCCTAGCCTACTTTTTGTCTCTGGGGAAAAGGATACGAATGAACTCGCATGTACGCTAAACATGACTTTATACACAAACACGGAATGTAGTGTCCAGTGTTCAAACTCATTGATTTCAGGTCATTTTCACCTGTTGAAATGATTGAAGACAACAAAAAGATCATTTAAAGCATAAATGCATTTATTTTCTAATTAGATGTCAGCAAAACATTAAACATTTGTATGTAGTAATTGCAAGAAAACAAAAAGAAAACAAAATGTACCATTTTAAGTTTCTGGTACTGTGACATAACACTGATATCAGCGCATTTAACAACGTTACACATGACAGGCTAAACTATTCCTTCTAAGCTAGGTATCCTAAACTCAGTACGTCCAAACAAAAGCAAAAACAGAAATACTGTCACAGGTCCAGGGCGGATTGAGAGCGACAGCGTGTCATGGAGCAAACAGAAACAGAGAGTGGACGACTCACTCAGGGATTCAAAGGAGGAAAGGGGAAAAACACTAGAGACACTAATAAAAACAAAAGCAGACCACGAGGGGTCAAAAACAAGACAAGGAACAACAGTAATCAAATAAGAAATCGGTCGGTGGGTCACAAGCTTTTTTTTTTTTTTTTTTTTTTCCCTCCACCACCCCCCCTCTGCGGAGGACCACTTTATTGTGCCCGAGATGTTATTTCAGGTGGAGTCTAGGACCCAACCTGACACGTGTGTATAGACAAACAGGCACACACATATACAAGCATACGTTCCCACCCTCATGCAGACATAAACAAATATTTACACATTCACCCAACATTTAGACACACAGAAAGGAACGCTGTACACATACTCTCACTCCCCATATATACTCTATGTGGACCCCTATTTTTCCTCTGGCGAGGAGACCAGAAGATCACCCCGGACCCCGCAGTAGCCGAGAAGCCCACCAGCCCAGACCCCGACCAGACGGCCAGCTCTACCTCTCAGCCCCCAGCCCCAAATGGCGAACGGAGAACGGGGGTGTGAAAAGACCCCATGCCCCCCTTCGCCCGCTCAGATGTGGTATTGGTGTGTGTTGTTCTAAAGTGCTTTTAAAACAGGTGAAGGGCATGGCACTAACCACCCCCTGCCGACCAACAGCTGGTGTTAGCTCGGCCTCTCCCCAGAGCCCTCAATGTCTATGTGTGATTAAAATTGAGATGTGGGCCCTGGCACCAGAGGTAAGGCTGAATGAACAGACCGCCCTCGGGATGCCATTCTGTGTGCCCATCCCCAACGCCCTAAATGTATGTGTCATGAGAGGGTAAGTAATGAGAGTGTCTACGTTGTAGTGTATGAATGAGGTACAGGTGGTCGCGAGGGGACAGAGGAGGAATACCTACCCTGCATCCCAGCAACGCACCTACACCTCAAAGCCCTACATGTGTGGTGGTGTGATGGAGCGGGAGGAGGGAAGCATTTAGGGATGGGGAGGAAAGGAATGGGGGGGGGCAAAATACCTCCCCCCCCGGAGCCAGCTCCCCCGCTGACCCCCATAGGCACTCCCCGTTCCCCGAAATTCATCCAGGGAGGGGGGCCCAGGCCCATCCAGACCGGGGCCCAAAGCAGCAGCACCACCGGGCCCCACAGAGCCCAAGGCGCCCCACCGGACCCCACTACAAAGGAAAAGCTACCCCCGCCCCAGCATTCAGTCAACTCCCAGACTGCATAAGACAAAAGACATCCAAAGACATTGTACCTCTCTGAAAGGTAGAAACGTTTCACCGCTCGTCCAAGCAGCTTTGCATGTGCAAATGCACAACCCCTCACTCAACAGAGGTAGAGGCATTAGGCACAACCTGTCTCCAATTTAACCTGCGGCCCTCTCATCATTTGCCAAAACAAAAATAATTCCCAGGAAAAAAACAGACCCAATTCACACCTCCACCAGGTGGACCACCCTTAACGACCCACTCTATCGGAGTAGGAGGGACTGGTTACATCTACCCGCAACTCCCCCCCCCACTTTGTTTCACTCAACGAGCCCCCTTAGACTACTTACCCAGGAGGATAAATATGTGGACACTTACTACCTCCCTCAGTCTGAAGAAGCTGCTTGGATGAGCAGCGAAACGTTTCTAACTTTCAGAGACAAGTCCAGTTGCCACGAGTCAACCACCAGAGAGTATGGTCTAAGGTTGCCTGGTCCTTCTGTTCCTCTGTGGTGAAGGGTACCTTAAGGGTACCTTCACCACATTGCCATTTGACACTGACACCTTCACATTCCCTGCTTCTAAATCGCCAATGATCAGTTCTTCCAATAATAATTTGTCCACTTTAGTTTCAACAATATCCAAATTTATAGCATTCAGCTGGAATTCACTGTTTATAACTTCTACTGCCACATCCACAATTTCCAATTCAAATGCTTTTTCAAAAGCCTTTTCTCTAGTCTCCTCCACTTTGACTTCTCCAATTTGTACTTGTACAATTTCGAAATTAAATTTACTTTGATCTAAATATTCGAGATCAAACTGGCAGAGGTCTACCAGCACAGCTCCTATCTTCAGACTGTCTTGATGGTTGTCTACAGGCTTTATGGAGATTGTCCTGTTATTTATCACAAAAGCCTCCAACCCATGTACATCTATCCCCTTATCCCTCCCAAGCTGGCTAGTGGGTGGAGTTACTTGGGAGCACTCCTCTTCATCACCCCAGCAGATGATCTCTTCCCACTTGTCCCAGGCTGCCCAATAAGCATCATCCGTCCAGCTAACTGCCTTGGCAATTCGCCTTCGGGAATGTGACTCAGTGGAACTGTCAGCCTGGTCAGAAGGTGATTCTGCTGGGGAGCACAGCTCTTTCTCATCTCCCCAGTCAATCACCTCTCCCCACTTGTCCCAAGTTGCCCAGTATCTGTCGTCGCTCCAGCAAACAGCTTTCTCAAATCGTCTGATTCTGAATGAGGAAAAACAACATACAGGCAATGCAATGGAGCTGTCAGTCACTCCTGACATGTGGACTACACTTCTGCACTGACCCACACCTTCCCAATCAACAACCGCATTACTGCACAGGCAGAGCTGCTATCTTTGGTCAGCTGGCTGGCGTGAGGTTCTCAATTCCAGACAAGTCTGCACATTCATCTCCATATGTGTAACAGTCTTACTACCTTGTAAATAGTCTGGAGGGTTTGTAGACTACCCCAACACTTTTGATGGAGCTAATTTTAGGTTTATAATGGAACAAAACAGACTGACTACAAGACATCTTGAGTGAGGGTTGGCAACCCTGCATATGACACTAACTAACCTGCACATAAAATTTAAATATAATCCAAACAATATACTGAATTTTACACAAACATATTTCAATATACAGTCATACCTCGGCTCACGAACTTAGTACCTGACCTGAAAAGTGCGTGACCTCAATCAATTTCTCCCATTTCAAATAATATAAATATGTATTATGTTCAATATGTTTAAACCTCAGAAACACTGCATTTTCTTCAATTTTAAATATTTGTCTGTGATCAAGAATCCATCCATCCATTTTCCAAACCGCTTATCCTACTGGGTTGCCTATCCCGGAAGCAATGGGCACGAGGCAGGGAAAAATCGAGGATGGGGGGGCCAGCCCATTGCAGGGCACACTCACACACCATTCACTCACACATGCACTCCTACGGGCAATTTAGCAAGTACCCGGAGGAAAGCCCACGACGACATGGGGAGAACGCGACCAAGAATATAGACTTAAATTAAAATAACCTTACTTGTAACAAATTATGCTGTTGGCACGTCAAACTGTCGGTGCAGCGGTAAGAAAATCGGGAGAAGACTAACAATAATAGAGGATTCATACATGGAAAAATAAGTTCACACAGCACGTTATTCACCATGAACTAGGACATAACGCCGACTTTCTCTTTAGGTCACTCTATACATACATATATATACTTCGAGCACGCACAGTACAACTCAACACCCCGTACCGTACAATCAAATTATGACAGACTGTGCACATATAACTGAGAGCATACATTTACATGCTAACAAATGCTAAATTAAATAAAACAATAAAACTGAGCATACGCTGGTCGCTCGAAACACGCCAAAACACGGAAAAGAACCACAAAACATCCCCCCAAAAAACTAAACAATCAACATTAAAAGACTAAGTAACAGTCAAATGCAGTAATTTCGAAAATATTATTTTTTTATTATTATTATTATACTGGACATTTCTTCGCGTTTCGGGTGGTTCTTTGGGGAGCTTTCATTGGACCCTTTTCGGTACGTTTGTGTGTCCGAAACACGGTTCGACAACCGGTACAAAACATTTTGGAACATCTGGTTCGTAACCCGATTTATTCGTGATCAGGACTGTTCGTGGGTCGAGGTACCACTGTACATACAAAGACAGATACTAAATAATAAGATAAGTTATACGATAAAATGGGAGCAGAAATGCAACGTACCTTGCCATCTTGGTGCAGAAAAGCAAGTGAAGCCGCGTCTTTCAAACCGGTAGCTTCCCACGTGCGGAGGCATCAAATGTAACCAAGCAACAACATAACTAAATAATAACATCATAATACGTATAGTATTTATGTAATAATGACAGTTTTATAAGTTTTTTATTTACTTTTAGAAGTAAATAAGAAAAAAAAATGTGTAAGAACTGCAAAGCAAGAATATAGTAGTAAGCATGAATCACACATTCAGCTCTGGATAATATCAGACAATGACTTAAAGACACGTGAAATGAACTGCACTCTTGGAGTCTGTCTCTCCCCAAAGCACTATGCATGGTAACTTGTTTAATATGGGAATTATAAAATGACACTTTGGTAACATTTCAAACTGTTGTATCGCGATACATAGCGATCAGTATGTCGAACTGTCACGCCCAGCTTGTACGATCCTCATGTGTGCCATGCCCCCCTGATTATCCACGTGTGCTTCCCCATTATACCCAGCTGTGTCCGATTATTTTCGATTATTATAGTCCATGTCTTGCTTTCGTTCCTGGTCGGTCATTGATGTTAGTTAGTCGTTGTTCGTGCTTCGTCCCGTTTTAGTGCTAATAAATCCCAGTTTCCCCGTGTTCTGCCTGCCTGTTTCCTGCCCGTGCGATCGCGCTCGCAACCAGCCCGAAACCTGACATGAACAAGGTTATACATCACACAAGCTTCCCACAAGAACCTGTAATTAGACTAAGCGCGTACCACACTGGGCCCGGCTGCCTTATACGGCAACCGAGCACGATCGCATCCTGCCCCCCTCCCCAGTTCTGCCCCCCTGTTGCACTTACTGGTCCGGACGCGAGCACGTTTTGTCATCAACCTGCAACTTTTTGTGTGAAAGAAACATAAGAAGCAAAGCTGTGTACCACAGTAGGGTAGAATTCATGGTTAATTTCGTGGCTTATTTGGGGCGGTTTTGAGTATGATGACACACAGATTTGTCAAGTATACAAAGCAGAGGTTTTTATTTATTCGTGCTGCACGTATAGGAAGATCCACACTTTATCAAATATCTCAGGCAGACTGATGCTGCGCGGGATACCAGTGCCAAAAAGGTATTGCGGTACCGCATTTTTGAAAGCTGTTCGGCATTACATTACATTACATTTCTTTAGTACTTGTACTAATTACACCATTTTCGCTTCCGCTAACTATGGGATCATGACGATGGACTCTATATAGCAAAACCACTGCCGAAACTAAGTTATACACTAAGTTAGATCTGCACCCATCATGCTATATAAAATACTAAAACGTCAGCTAGTTAAGTATGATGTCCATAGCTTCACGTCAGTGATTGATGTCAGGGATATACATTGACGTCATCAAAGTTTGATGTTTGAATAATAAATAGATAATAAAGCATAATGTGCTGCGTGGAAAGTGTTTTATATGTGATCAGGTCATCAGAGCTGTATTATGGGATGTCACCAAGACAGGTAATGCTAATACTTAAAAGTAAATAGCATAATCATACAATGATAAGAAAGAGAATAAGGCAAAAACATTTCTTGAAATTTGGCCTGAGGGTGGCGCTAGAGTGATGGATGGATTGAACCCAAATTTGGTATTAATAGTTGGAACTGACCTCTATCCATGTGCCAAATTTAAAAAAAGTTGCCAATCAGCTCTATGGGCTGCCATAGACTCCCATGGCAAAAAGCATAATAATAGTGAAAACTACTAAAAACTATAGGTATCCTAATAATAATAGACTGTCATCTCTAAATTGCCCACAGTGTGTGAGTGAGTGCATTCCCTGCAATGGACTGGCATCCCATCCAAAAGTATACCATTGTGTCCTATGCTACCTGGGATAAGCTACAGGCCCTCGTCTCCAGGTTATGTGGTACGAGGATGGATGAATAATAATCATGTTTATTTCAATTTCAATTATTGGCAAATATAAACATGTACCAAGGATAATAGCAATAAATACAGTATGCCAAAATAAATGCTAGAGGAGAATCCTGCAATTCCTGCCCCAGTCCTGGGTCTGGGGAGTTTATTCTCACTGAGATTGCATAGGATTCCTCTGGCTGCTGTTTTTCTCCCGTACACGTGAAGTGCTACTTCTTCATTGCCCACATGTGAGCCAGTATGTGAGCCCTGATCCGGGCTACCATCCCACCCAAGGCATTTCCATTGTATGCTGCTTCCTGCAGCCCTGCAGTGGATGAAACTAAAGTACAATGGTTTGTTGATTTATAGCACATGTATTGTTATATTTTATATTATTCAAATATACATTACTCAGTAATAACTCAGTAACTACTCAAGTACAAATGATGAACAAATACAGTAACTTATGATTAAGAATGAACGAACGTGGGATCAGTATATAACTAACACTTTCTGGTTAATTAATAAATTAAGTAAGAGTGTACTACTTCAGGGGCGGCATGGTGGTGCTGTCATGCCCGGCTCGTATGATTCTCGTGTCTGCACGCCCCCTGATTACCCACGTGTGCTTCCCTGATCTTGCCCAGCTGTGTCCACTTATTTTCGCCCAGTCTCGTCTATTTCAGTCCATGACTTGCCTTAGTTTCTGGTCCGTCATTGATGTTAGTTAGTCTTAGTGCTGTCTGCTCCGTCCCGATCCCGAATAAATCCCCGTTTTCCCCGTACTCCGCCTGCTTGCCTGCTTCCTGCCCGCTTGTCAGCCTGTGCGCACTACCCGCTTTAACCAGCGAACTCTGACAGGTGCACTGGTTAGCTCTGTTGCCTCACACCTCTGGGACCCGGGTTTGAGTCTCCGCAATAGGCTGCCAGGAGACCATCTTGTAGCTTGCATGCGGATCTCAATAAATAGGCCTGACGTTTCTGACTTCCCATGTCAAGAGGCTCTAGAAATGTTCTCTTTTTTCCCCTTGTCCTGTCTGGCAGCTTTAGCAGAATCATGGTCTGAATGCACTGCTGTGCCAAACATGTTTGCTTTACCATAAGGGGCTCTATAAACTCTGTATAGGCCCCTCATGTTGATCTATTTCTTTTTATTTTAAAATAATTTATTTATTTCAGTTTTAACACATGTAAAAACATTGCAGTGGGTGAGCTGGCTGTAGTGGAGGGACATATTAGGAGGGGAAAAAAGGAAAAGGATAAAAAAAGACAGGAAAAAGAAAAAAGGAGTGATAGATTCAGAAAGGAATAAACAAAATTATAGCGTGCAGAAAGTAACACAACTATACAAGCATATAAAATCTTAGTATGTGCTTGGATGAGTGCGTGCAAGTATATGTACATGTGTGCTCACTTGTGTAGGCGAGATGCAGGCTGGCGTGCGTGCCCACTCACTCAGAGACAGAGTGTTGGATGCGTGTGGAGATGTATGAGACTGTATGTAGTGTAGGGGTGAGTATGACTGTTGAGAAACTAAGATGAATTTAAAATTGACGGGCGTTGCTTGTGAACAGCTCTCCTCCACATCACTCCCCCATCAAGACCCTGAATGTATATGGTGTGAGTAAAATTGGGGGGCGGCAGCAGCACAGAGGCGAGTGATACCAACAGCCTCTGAGTAGTGCCCCCGGCCCCCAAGGCCCTGTGTGTATACTGGCATGTGATGACTAAAGTGCAATTAAAACAGGGGGAGGCAGAAGGCCGCACAGCACAGTGAGTGAGGCCACGTAAATGGCCCTCCCCACCGTAGAATGCACGGCATACACCCCCCCCTTCCCCCGAGGCCCTACATGTGTGCGTGGCATATTGTGAATGAGGGGGGAGAAGGGCTGGGATTCATAAGGCCAGGGGGCAGATTGCTCACCCCTGGCAAAAGAGAGCCAAAAAAGAGAGTCCCAAAGTGACAACAGCAATCAACAGGGGAAAAACAAGGGACAAAAAGAAAGAGAGAAGAAAAGGATAATAATAATAATAATAATAATAATAATAATAATCATCCATCCATCCATCCATTTTCCAAACCGCTTAACCTATTGGGTCGCGGGGGGTCCGGAGCCTATCCCGGAATCAATGGGCACGAGGCAGGGAACAACCCAGGATGGGGGGCCAGCCCATCGCAGGGCACACTCACACACCATTCACTCCCACATGCACACCTACGGGCAATTCAGCAACTCCAATTAGCCTCAGCATGTTTTTGGACTGTGGGGGGAAACCGGAGTACCCGGAGGAAACCCCACGACGACACGGGGAGAACATGCAAACTCCGCACACATGTGACCCAGGCGGAGACTCGAACCCGGGTCCCAGAGGTGTGAGGCGACAGTGCTAACCACTGCACCACCATGCCGCCCTAATAATAATCATAATAATCATAATAATAAAAGAAGAGAGACGATGACAATGCCTTACGCTCATTAGACCAGCAATTATTATTATATCTAGATCTCTTAGATAATCTATGGATTATTACATCAAGATTGTTAGTGTGGATACAGATCACCTGTTGCAGATTCAGAACAGCCAGGGGGTGGAATTCTGGTGGCAACAGAGCCATCCGTTGACGTACAGTTTGTCGACTGCAATAACAGCAAGGGAGCCTCCTGGTACTCTGACTACACGCTGTGTAAAGAAGTGCTTCCTTAAATCCAGCTTGAAATGTTCTCCCGCTAATTTCCATCTATGGCCACGACGCCACCATGCGGGACGTCCGCATGCACATGCACGGACAGGGTCCGTCCCTCACGACACCGGCTAATCGCCTGGCAAGCGGCGCAGGCTCTCGGTCTGATAAGCGGAACACCGATCAGCTCTGTCTTTCAACAGCAGGGGGCAGTAGAGGTGCACCGTTCCCAGAAACACTGCAATACCGGGTCGATGCGTGGAGCGGACGGGGCAAGCCCCACTTCCGGCTCCCTGTTCCAAAAATCCGTTTAATATGTGGTCCCCTCCATGGGGGACGTATCAGATATTAAACTGATAAGAACAGATTTTTTTTTTTTCCATGCTTTATTAAACAGTTCTGTACATTTTAAAGTCACACAATAAAACACCTTTAAAACAATATTAAACAAATATATTACAGAACCATTCCCTATAGGATAAGCAAAACATAACAATAAAAACAAGTAATACATATACACACTTTAAAATCTAATTACAATCATATGGCCATTAACATAATTAAAATGTCACCTCAAATGCAAGCCATTAAAATATTAAAACCTTAAAAAAGGAACAGACCCGTAGACCTCAGGCCTCGGCACAAGGGTCGGGTTAAAACAGGGTTATGCATCATCCTAAAACACATAAAATCAATGGCCTCAGGCTAAAAAACTGGTTAGTCACAGACATGGCACAGCACATAGAATAAAATGTTAATAAATACAGTTAATGTTAATACATAAAGGTGCTAAAAGTGACCAACCACAGCCGTGCTCAATCTCAGTACATGCAGTTAATTAAAATTTCCAACACCATGCACGCACAAAAAACAAAGCACACTTACCTAAAACCCAAAGTACCTCCTGTGTGCTTCAGGACAGTGCGTCATGTCGACCCTGTAGGATGGAGCGTCACCACCTAAATGAAACGGGGCTAAAGCCAAAAGAGGCCCTTCCACCTCTCCTTGGCCTCGTGGTAGCCCCGTTGGATGACGTCGGTCTCCATCCTGAAACCCAAATCGGCCCGGATTTTGCGGAATACCCCTTGTGCCTCCAGACGAACCCCTCTGCGGATGAGCGCGGTCCTGGCATTCCAAAGCTCTCGCTTGGTAATGCTGACCAGCAGCCACATCCAGGGGCCGAAGGGGTTATGGAGGTTGGGGTCCCACCCCTTCAACACCTTGTCGTAGGTCAGACCGGGCTGCGGGTCTACACGTCCACACAGGCCCGCTACCAACCCCCAGACTCTCTGTGCATGCCCGCAGTCCCAAAACACGTGCTTGATGGTCTCATCCTCGCTGCACTCGGGCCTGGGGCAGCGGGGGTGTCTGGTCAGCTTATGCCTGTGCAAGACGTCCCTGACTGGCAGCTTACCATGAAGGCACTGCCAGTTCAGGTCCTGCAGCCTGTGATCCAAACCCTTAGGCTGGATTCTCGCCCATGTGCCTTCCTCCAGGCCCAACATGGCCCGAGTCTCCCTATGACCAAGCAAAGCCTTGTAAAGGGCTCTGTGCTTGGTCAGGGCCTCTGTCTTGACACCTGCCGGAATAGACTTACTCCACTTGACAGCGTGGCTGTAGTGGACCGGCAGGGTCTCAGCCTTGGGGCCGAGGTTGGTCCACGACGCCACCAGGCGTCTCATGGGGAGAGCCAGCCACAGACGCACAAAGTGCTGATGGGGGTGCTCGAGGGGAGCTGCCAGGCGCGTGCAGAGCTGCGAGAAGAACAGGCAGTCAAGCTTGAGAGGAAAGTCAATAACGTCCCTCCCCCCACTGTCCTTTCCGAGATACATCACTTCCCTACGCACGTACTCATACCTGCCCCCCCAGACGAGGTTAAAAACGTCCCTCGTCAGGCCCCTCCGCATGAAGCGGGGCAAAGGGTACACATGTGCAAGGTAGAGCAGGGTGGGAAGAATATCCACTTCTAAGGCTAAAACCTTACCTTGGAAGGACAGGGACCTGGACTTCCACAGTCCGATCTTCCGCCTGGCGATCGCCAACCGCTCCTCCCAGTTCAACCGGGCGGCACCATCCGAAAGGAAGTTGACCCCCAAAACTTTGAGAGGACCGTCACAGAGGGTGAAACCACCTGCGACGTCCTCCCTCGCCTTCCAGCTGCCGAAATACTTGGCCACCGACTTACTGAGGTTGAGCGTCGCGCCAGAGGCCCAACCGAACGCGTGAACGAGGCTCAAGGCATGACCGAGAGACTGATCCGAGCAGACGAAAAGCGTGGTGTCGTCTGAATAATGGGTCAGTTTAACAGTTGTCCCCCGACTTCCTGGGATAAGAAGGCCATCGACCCCGGGGTGGGTGCGAATGGCGCACGCCAGTGGCTCTATATAGAGCGCGTAGAGGAGGGGGGAGAGGGGACATCCCTGCCTCACTCCACTCCGCTGGGGCACCAAATCCCTCAGGAAGCCATTGATAACAACATGGCTCCCAACTTCGTTATACAAAGTGTGTAACCACCCCAGGTAATTGGGCCCGAAGCCAAACTTACCCAATACTTTGAACAGGAAGCGGTGATCTACCCGGTCGAAGGCTTTCTCCTGGTCCAAGCTGACCAGCAGGAGAGGGAGGTTCCTATCCTCCACCCAGGCGATGGCGTCGCGGATGAGGTGGAGATTCCACATCGCCGATCGACCCGGTACTCCACACGTCTGGTCGCTGTGAACCAGATGAGCCATGGCCTTCTTCAGGCGTTCGGTAAGGGTCTTTGCGATGAGCTTTGTGTCTACACAAAGCATGGTCAGGGGCCTCCAGTTGCCAAGGTCGGCCCGATCGCCCTTCTTGTGCAACAAAGAGAGGACCCCCGACCTCATGCTCCTAGTGAGCAAACCCCGGCGCTGAACGTCCTCTACAACCTGCAGTAATTCCGGCCCGAGGACATCCCAAAAGGTGGAATAAAATTCCACCGGGAGCCCATCGAGGCCAGGTACCTTGCGGCGGTTCATCTTGCCAAGCACTGCGGTCAGCTCGGCCAAGGTGATGGGGGCTTCTAAGCCGTCCCGGATGTCACTGGGAAGACAAGGTGAGATGTTATCTAGGAAGCGCTCCCCAGCAACCGGGTCCGTATCCCTAACATTAAAAAGGTTAAGATAAAACAATTTAGCAACCTCCAGCATGTCTGATGTATCCTTGACTATATTGCCATTTCAGGCACGGAGAGAGCTAAAGCTCTTCTCCTCCCGGGCTTCCCTGGCTCTGTGGAAAAAAAAAGAATTGCACTTTTCATTATTTTCCACCTCAAATATTTTGTCGCGGAGCATTTGGGCCGAGGCAGCCTGTTCATGCAGGCGCCTCAGCTCACCCTTTATGTCAAGCAGCCGCTCGTGGTTGATGGTGCCCCCGTTGTTGTGAGCGGCGTATTCATCCCGCAACCTTCTCTCCAGCCGCAGAATGGAGAACTTCTTCTCCATCCTGCGCTGCTTGCTGTACTGCATGGAGAAGGTTCGGATCCTGTCCTTCACACTCTCCCACCATTCGGCCACGGAGGGGAAGGTAGGCTTGTCCTTCTGCCACTCGGAGAAGTGATCTAAAAAAAGGTGTCTAAAATCTCTCTCCTCCAGGATCTGCAGGTTCATTTTCCAATAGCCGCCCCCATGTACAGGGGCGTCTATGGAGACAGTGGCCTGCACTGCCAGATGGTCAGTGGGCCACTGTGGGGAGAGGGACACCTTTTTAAAAACAACGGGGGGTGAAGCTAAAATGTAGTCGATGCGGCTGCTGGCTCCGCGACTATTATGCCAGGTGAAGCCCGGCATGCTGGGGTTGCATGTTTTAAAACCGTCAACAAGTTTAAAGGAACGAATAAAATGGCGAAAATGCCCTGAGCTGACATCCTGTCTACCCTCCAACGAGATGTTAAAGTCCCCTCCTAAAATCAAGTGTCGATCTGTGACACAGAACGGGGACAACTCTTCAAAGAGAGTTATACGGGACGAGGCCTCCACTGGAGCGTAGACACATATGGCCCGGAGGCGCTGTCCCCTCCATGTGGCGTCCACTCCCAAAACCCTGCCCTGAAGGACGGTAAACGCACTTACTTCTTCAAAGGCGCGGTCGCCAAAAAGGATCCCGACGCCTGAGGAGTGGACGCCACCTACGCTCCAGTAGGATCTACCCCTCTTCCACTGTCGTGAAAAGAGAGCCTCGTCCCGCTGGTCCCGGAGGTGGACTTCCTGCAGAAAACAAATGCTGAAGGGAGAAGATGCCAGCTGGTTAAAAACAGATGTACGTTTTAAAATGTTCCTCAAACCCCTTACATTCAAGGTGACAATATTAAAATTGGCCATAGAATGTTAAAATAATAAAATACAATTAAAAACAACAAACTAAAATAATAAAAGCCAGCCATTAAAAACAATACTGTCCTACTGCCCCCCCTCCTCAGTCAACCTTAAAAGGTCCCCCAATTCCAGCCCCCCCAGGTACTCCTGTTCATTAGCAGTGTCCTGTTGACCGCTGTACTCCTGGGGGGGTGCAGGGGACTGTCCCAAGTCCCACACCAGACGGGGGGCCTCTAACATCGGGGAGGGGGGACACTGTCGGCCTTGGTCCCCGGCCGCCACTGCTGGCGAGGTGGCAGCCGGAGGGCTGGATGCGTCGGGTTGCGCCTCCCTTCTGCTCTTCTTCCTCCCCCGGGGGGATGCACCGCTCTTCTTTCGCCTGCTGCTGACGCCTGGAGCCAGGGCGAGCTGCTCCACCTTGTTCGGAGACCCCTCCTGCATTGGTGTCGCACTCGAAGGGGCCTCCTCCACCACGACCAGGGCTTCTCCTTCTGCCCCCGTCGCCGGCTGTTCCTGCCCAGTCGTGGGGGCTAGAGCTCCCCCACCATTCTCCGTGCCGACTGCTCTGTTACCCGACAGAGCGTCGGCATATGTAGTCTTTTTCTGTGGGCAGGAACGAGCCAGATGGTCCTCGCCGTTACAGTGCTTGCAGCGACGGGGGCCCTTGCAGTCCCTGGCCATGTGCCCCGACTCCAGGCAGTTGCGGCAGCGCAGGTTGGCGCATCCCTCCAGGGTGTGTCCAAAGCTGTGGCACTGCCGGCAGAAGGGAGGCTGTCCAGAATAAAAAAGGTATGCCTTATTGCCCTGTAGGTTAAAATAGGCTGGGGGGTGGCTAAAACCGCCTGCGCCATTAGCGTCCGGGCGCAGGCGGGCCTGGAACTGGCGTCGGCCAGTCCAGATCCCCAGCTCATCCCGGATGTCCCTGTGGCCAGGAAGGAGGTCCACATACTTTTTTAAAAACTGGGTGACGGCCTCAGCGGTAATGTGTGGGTTAAAACAATGGACGTTATTACCCGCTTGTCGGGCCACCACAGCGGCTCGATGTTATAACGTCCGAGGAGAGGGTGCTGGGCCCCCTCCTTGCTCCGCTCCAGGACCTTGCTGCAGCTGTAATCGGTGGACAAAGTGACCTCAAAGAATTGGAAGGGGCCATTCCGCTGTACGCAAAGAATATCTTCCATACGAAGGCCCAGTGCTTTGAAGGCCACCTCCCGGATGAAGGCCAGCCGGTCGGGGAAGGTGCCCACCTCCTCCTCAGCCCTCCAGCAGAACCGGGCGGTATTCCGCAGGCCCCCGCCTGCTACCAGCCACGGCCCGCTGAAGGGCTTCCTCAATGGTCTGCCGGCCGTTGCCATCCGGGAAGGTCCACCGACGTCGCCGCTGGAGCAGAGTCCTTCCGCCGCCGTGGTCCCGCCGTCCACCAATCCGGGATGAGCCGAGCAGAGCTAGACTATAAAACCAGCTAAAAATAAAAACACCAGTTCGCCCAGCAGGGCGGCGGACAAGCCACCAGCCACTGCGGGATCCCCAGCCTACTAAAAACAGAAATAAAAGCAGGGATAAAAGGCTAAAAAGGAAGGCACGGGTCGCCCCGTGGCAGCGGCGGTCAAGCCACCTGCTGGTCACGCCTTAGGTTCACCGTGCCTTCCTCTAAAAAACCCGACGCAGTCCGTAAAAACCGGTAAAAAGTCAGTAAAATCCACTTGATCTTAGCCAAAAGGCCGAGAAGCGATACTCGCAGACTGCACCCCGCCGATTTTTAAATAATATTATGCTTGTACTACTTACATTAACACAAAATCACAATCTAAAAGGCTGAAACACCATGCAAATCAATGCCAACCCAGTACAAAAATGTTATCCTTAAAATTCTTAAACAAGTAGAACTACCTGCAGAACTATTACCCTTAAAACAGGCAAAAGAGCAATTCCACCAGCAAATACAATTATACACCATTAAAATCTAATTACATGGCCAATAAAACAATTAAAATGTTACCTTATATGCATACCAATAAAAAGTTAAGACAAAAAGAAAAAGTTCAAAAAGGAACATACCCGCAGACTTCCGACCTCTGCACAAGGGTCGGGCTAAAACACTGTCATACACCTTCCTAAAACACATAAAAGCAGTAACCTTAGGAATAAAATAGGTCAATCACAGAATAAACAGCACAACAGATAAAATAAAATGCTAATAATGTTAATACTGATGAATATGTGCTAACAGTGATCAACCAAAAAAGTGCTCAGTAAATTCTGTACATGCCATTAAATAAAATCCAAACCAAATAAAACACAAGCCCAGAAAAAGAAAGCAAACTTACATAAAACCTGAGGTGTCCTTTGTGTGCTTCAGGAAAGTGCATCATGTCAACCCTGTAGGATGGATTGTCATCACCTAGACGTACTGGGGCAGCCTAGGATCAAGGCAGTTAGATGGATGTCAGCTTACCTCTAGGGGTAGGTCGTTTAGGTGGATGGCAGCTTATTTCTGTGATCAGGGTGTTTGGGCAAATGTCAGCTTGCCTCTGAGATCAGAGTGTTTAGGTGGAAGCGAGGTTACCTCAGGGGTCAGGGGTCAGGGTCACAGGCAGCCTACCTCTGGGGTTAGGGCATTTGGGTGGATGTGAGCTTACCTGAGGGGTCTGCGTGTTTGGGTGGACAGCAGCTTGCCTCTGGGATCAGGGTATTTGGGTGGATGGCAGCCTACCTCTGGGGTTAGGGCATTTGGGTGGATGTGAGCTTACCTGAGGGGTCTGCGTGTTTGGGTAGACAGCAGCTTGCCTCTGGGATCAGGGTATTTGGGTAAATGTCAGCTTACCCCAGAGAACAAGGCGGTTAGATGATAGGTAGTTTACCTCTGGGATCAGCATGGTTGGGTGAATGGCAGATTACTTCTGGGAACAATGTGTTTGCGTGGATGGCAGCCTACATCTGGGATCAGGGTGTTTGGGTGGACAGTGCTTTGCCTCTGTGATCAGGGTGTTTCGGTAGACGGCAGCTTACCACTGGGATCAAGCAGCCTGAGTGGATGAAAACATACCTCTTTTATCAGAGTGTTTGGGTTTATGTCATCTTAACGCTGGAGTCAAGGCGCTTGGTTGGATGCAGTTGGATGGATAAGAGCTTTACCTTTGGAATTAGGGCATCTGAGTAGATGACAGCTTAACTCTGCGATCAGGGTGTTTGGGTACATGTCAGCTTAGCTCTGGGGTCACGGTCTTCGGTTGGATGTGGGCCTTCCTGTGGAGTCAGGGCTTTTGGGTGAACAGCAGCTTACCTCTGGGGTCACAGCGTTTGTGTGTAGGGCAGCTTACTACAGCTAACTCTCAATTAGTTTAACTGAATTTATCCTAAAAAATTATATTTATCTCTATACCTGACACACAAAATACTGTGACTTATATATAATGTGGCATGTTGTAAATGCAACCAGTAATCAGAAGACAGTGTGACATGTGCTGCACACCAGGGCAATTTCAGAATCCCAAATCAGATCTGTAGTTAACACCAAGCTATGGTAAACCAAGTGGCAACTATATACATGTATGGAAATCACACAACCCGAAAAACATATTAATACACAGGTATGTCTGACTCACTATCAAAAACGATGTAAACTTCCCTGTAGTAGTTAATAGATTAACAGACACAAAAAACCCAGAGGTACACCAACGAAAACACAGTGCAATGCTAGTACCAACTAGCAAGAACTAGCTAACCAGCTAAAAAGTCGCAATTAACTTCTAAATTATCGAAACCCAGCTACATCGATAAGTACAAAAATTACCACGGAGCATACATGTATTAGTTTAATAAAGTTTAAGCAGAAATTATCTAAATAAATCCGGCTTTGGTTTTGTTTGCCGGAGCTCGAACGTCGGACATGTCTTACTCAAAGGGCGCGAACTTCGGCCGGTTTGTGGCAAAGTAACCATGACAACCGCCTGCCGCTGGCGCCACACAACGTCGTTGACCGCAGTCAGACTCTCGCGTGTTTATGTCTGACTGACGCCGCCATAATGAGATTTAGTAGTACTAACGTTAAAAAAAAGCTCTTACCAACCTCATTTCACTGTATCCTATGCATAGCAATTTATTTAGCTTTCAACAAACTTAATTTTACAGAACAGAATTTCTGTATTGCCTCATATATATATATATATATATGTGTGTGTTCATTAATTTTCTCTAGTCAACGCACTGAATTACGACGGCCAATATTATGTATTATTTTGACAATAATATAAGTAGATTATTCTTTTACTATATGTAAATTCCTTAATTATATTCCATTGCTACTTTACAAAAGCCTTCAGGGAGTTTGGTCTTTTCATGACAACTAACCAAGTGTCTAACCAGTGTTTACCTGAATAATACAGAAAATTAAATGACACTTGTTAAACTCACCTGGACGTACCTTTTACAGTCGTTTAAACCGTCATGAGCAATGCTGAAATCACTGTTGCAAACAGTTCAGCGCGTAACATTGTCATTATTTTTCATCCGTATTAAACAAGGACACGTTTTTGTGTAGTCTGTGGTGAAATGCATTTTATATTTTCGTTTTTCGAGACACTCTCCCTCCGCCGTGACGCTCCATGAAACCGATACCTTCGGTTCTCTAGGAGTTAAATAAAAGCCCGCCCGCACTGAAATATGATTGGCTTATATGGCTAAGTAAACCAATCAGAATGCTGTCTGTCTAGCACTGGCTGCATGAAGAGTCACACATATAAGGATCCACACATACGCACGTTCTCTCTTTCTCTCTATCCCTCTCTCTCTCTCGCTCATTCCTAGCTCATTTACTTGCTCATTTGTGCGCGCTACTGTCTCGCGTGCATGCTCTTGTTTGCTTGCTCTAGTTTCCGGGATATTTTTTTTTAATTCAGGGGCATCAGGGAGCCGCTGTCAATATGCGGGAGACTTCGGATGTCTGGATAACTGCTTATTTGTACTATAATGGTAACTGATCATTTCCAGGGAGCCTTGATGATATTCTAAATTGTGCAGGGTTATATAAGTACTGTGAAGCTGTCGTTATCTAGTTAAATGTTTACAAATATTTATTATTTTATTATATTTCATGTATATTTTCAACTTATTCACACCTTATTGTACCATGCGTCCATGCATACTTTACTGTAAAATCAGACAGATAAACGTTTAGAAAAATAATCGATTCTACAACTTAACTTGCAGCTGTCCAATTACACATCCATATTTTATTGCTGCAGATAACTGAGTTAGGTGTGGTATATAACGCTGAAGGTTAGACGTATAGTACAATAACATATGTACAACATGTGGTCATTTCAGTCAGACAAACGTTTAAAGTGGAAAACGAGCTTTATATTTTACCGGCAATTTCCATAGCACATCTTAGTCGAAGTACTACACTGCCATCTATTGGACAAGTAGGGTTACTGAATCGTGAAATGTGTCTTAAATCATGTTTTTTAGGACCACTAAAAGAGGATTATCAGTATGAAGGTTTATCAATAAAAATAATTTATTAAAACAAATGTTACAGGACTCTCCCTGAAAATAAGGTGTTCTTAGCTTCCAAAGCCAAGGACACATTCTAGTGATTTTCCAGGAGACTGAACCTAACTAACCTGGGGCCTTATGAAAAACAATCAATCAGCTCATGTTGAAGCTCACAAGGTGTGGAGAACAAGAAAGACAAGTAAGGGAGAAAGGCAAGGTGCAGAGCATACACAAGCAGTGTAGCGGCACATCGGTTATAGTGTATGATTAAAAATACATCATTTCTCACAGTATCAATAGTGGCCCATTACTCCTACTGTAGCCTCACACCTCCTGGGTTGTGGGTCCAATCTGTACCCCTGCTGTAATAAACAGTGAAATTATCACAGTAACACTTTATCAGTAAAATAGTACAATACTGTAGAAAGTAGGGCAATATTTATGAGAACCTTGCCGATAAAATGCTGCAATGCACTGTGATTCAGTACGTAAACTGCAAATAAATAAACTGTAGAATTTACTCAAATTAAATGATGTAATAATTTGCACTCGCTTTTTGGGTTGAATTTAGTATACGCAATTCTAGGAAATATTTTAAATAAATCAAGTTAAAGTCTGGGGTGGCATGGTGGTGCAGGAGTTTAGAATGGCATCACTGGTTCATCAGGTGTGGAGTTTGCATGTTCTCCCCATGTCGTTGGCACTGTTGCCTCGCACCACAGGGACCCGGGTTCGAGTCTCCGCCTGAGTTATATGTGTGTGGAGTTTGCATGTTCTCCCCATGTCGTTGGCACTGTTGTCTCGCACCACAGGGACCCGGGTTCGAGTCTCCGCCTGGGTTATATGTGTGTGGAGTTTGCATGTTCTCCCCATGTCGTTGGCACTGTTGCCTCGCACCACTGGGACCCGGGTT
Organism: Brienomyrus brachyistius; assembly: GCF_023856365.1. Classification (NCBI taxonomy): domain Eukaryota; kingdom Metazoa; phylum Chordata; class Actinopteri; order Osteoglossiformes; family Mormyridae; genus Brienomyrus; species Brienomyrus brachyistius. The sequence continues at coordinate 237,548 of NW_026042450.1, forward strand.
CGAGTCTCCGCTTGAGTTATATGTGTGTGGAGTTTGCATGTTCTCCCCATGTCGTAATGGGGTTTCCTCCAGGTACTCTGGTTTCCCCCCACAGTCCAAAGACATGCTGAGGCTAATTGGAGTTGCTAAATTGCCCGTAGGAGTGCATGTTTGAGTGAATGGTGTGTGAGTGTGCCCTGCGATGGGCTGGCCCCCCATCCTGGGTTGTTCCTTGCCTCGTGCCCATTGCATCCGGGATAGGCTCCGGACCCCCCGCGACCCAGTAGGATAAGCGGTTTGGAAAATGGATGGATGGATGGATGTGTGGGTGTGAGTATCTGTATATAATTAATAAATCATTCATATTAATCAGATAAAAGGTAAAACACTAACCTGAGGACTGATTATGTTCAGGGAGAAATGTACACACACTGAAATAAATTTGTAACATCAACCTGTCCAATGCTAGGATATTACCTTCATCAACTCAGCCAAGTCTGTGGCTAAGAATGGCATCACTGGTTCATCAGTTTGATATCTTGTCAAGAAAGGAGTGAAGGTCCTGGTGATGGCAGAAATGTAGCTTTGCGAAGATGAGGGGTTTGTCTGAGCAGCTTCAAGGGTGTCAAACGATGCAGTTCCTGGATTTGGTAGCTTCCTCATTCTGACTGCATCCAGGTACCTGGTCAGAGACGGCCACACCTCCAGGGCTCTCTGCTACTGGTAAGTTTAAGCCATCGGTGGCTACAGGATGCAAGTGGAAATTTTGCAGATTTAGTAAAAACAGTGAAGTCCTCTCTCCTTGCTGGCACACTATGGAAGAGAATACAAATGGCTTTCAAACTTCCTCTAGCTGCCATATGGAGAAACCACATTTGCTGGCATTATATGGGGTTTGAAGGCCACAGCTCCCAACCACAATCAGCTGAGTGCCCTCACACTGCTCACGCTGTTCTTCATGAAGCAGTTCTAAAAACTTCCAGTTTACATTTGGTCCATCCATGGAGACTGAAAGCAGCTGATGAAAAACTGAGTGTCATTTATCAAGCATATATAGACTAGGTAATCATCTATCACAACAAGTAAAACTTAGAATTGCTGCACGGAAAGTCGTATTTTATTATTGTGAAATTTTCAAAAATGTGTTGTTTTTTTTAGATTTACACATTTTCCAGTTGAAAAATAAAATGTGTTCTCTGTTACAGATTCCAACACGAATGCAAGAATAATAATAATGCATCATTTCAAAACAAAACAGTTATAGTTGGACTACAGGTATTTAGATTTAGATATTAGTGTTGGCTTATAACTTACTTTAAAGTGGTGTAGTAAATCCTTGGGTGTTCTATGACCCATGAATTGGGATCCCAGCTATCTGGACTGGACTTGATTCTCTCTCCAGTAACAAGCATGCAGGTCCAGTTGCTTGGTTTTAGTTGTTTGGTTGAGGGTCTCATCAAACATCAAAGTAAAACTGGCACTGAGTTTAATGATGTCAGGAGCCAAATCAAATCTTGTGAAATAGGCTGTTTTGTCTTTACCACACGTGAAGTTTATTGCGATTTCCTAGTCGGGAAACATACAAATGTAACAACACAAAAAACTGAAACCCACTTTACCACGTTGTTCAAGTATTTTCCAGTGTCCTGGGCTTATTCGGGTTGTCAGTTTGCTGCAAATAGAAATTTGGAATTGTCAGGGGCAATATAACTACAGCTTTTCATGTAAACGGGATTAAAACTCTATGTAGGAATGAATGGACACACAGAAACATATCCCCAACTCCCTCATTAGCGCTGTAGGATTGGTGTCTTGTTACGCTGTGCAGGCACCACAGTACCTCTGCCTGGAGGGTAGCGCTGGACCCAAAGGTAGTCCTGAGGTCTGTCACTGTAACTGATGTGGCGGTCGCTGCTGGGTTCGGAGATGGAGCTGAAGTCTGAGAAACTGTTGAGACGGAACAGAAGTGAGAAATGGCAGGCGTCTGTTGGCGGGTTATGGCAGCAGCTTTGTGCTTCACGCTGTGCATATGTGACTCTACAGCTTTAACTCCCACTGAACCAAGTTTAAAAAGCTTCTTGCACAGCATACAGGGGGTCTCATAGCTATTACCTGGAACTGCTTTTAACCATGTCGCAAATGTGGGATTATCCAACCCAGTTAACGTTAAACTTGCACTTCTCCATGAATGACATGTCCACTAGCAACAAACTGCTAATGTGCGTCCCTGAAATAGCGCCCCTCCCACAAACACAACCGGAAATGTTGGCGGTTCCGCTCATTCCGATCTCATACACAAAAATGCAAAACACCAATTAGAAATTCAACAAATTCTTTATAGATTACCAGAAAAACATATAGCAATCTTGTTTACTGGGAATGTGGTATTTTAAGACCTTTGAACTCTGGATTTAAGGACTACTAGTCATTTTAAAAAATATTTAAGGCCTTAATTTTGGAAAATCCAGTGTAACATTTTTTAAGAATCTGCGGATACCCTGCTCTTATACATTAAAGACGAGGGTTTATATGAATAAAAAGACGCACATGAAGACTGTAATCTCAAGTGATCAACAGTAAACCTTCCATAATGATATAACGGTATTTAACACCTCTGTAAGATAGAGATGATGTTTCAGACAAAGCTGGAGAAAGTCAGGCAAAATCTTTCACTTTTACCTTTTTATTTAGATCATTCATCCTGAAGCTCTTGACTTGATAGGTTATTCAGATTATTTTCTACAGATTAGCATGAAGTCTCTCCTGTATTGAATTTGGTACAAAATTGTTGCTAATTTTCACGGAGCACGACGACGCAGAAATACATAGAGGAAATAGTCATGAATCAGATCTGAGAGACAGTGTAATTTCTGACCAATCAGAAATGAGTGGGCCAGGCTGCCCGTGGGCCTGGCCGTCTTGCATCCTGTAATGAAGCACTCTTTGCTAGGTTTGCTAAAGCTAAACTTTAGCGGTGCGCCCTTATCCAACCTCCAACCTTGGATAAGGTGAGATGCTTTTATTGTCACTGTGAAAATACATTGAGATGTCATTTGGAGCAAGCCTGTAGACGCCATAGTAAGCATAAAACTACAGACTAACACTTACAGAGTATAAATACAGATAAAATACATTAAAAAGCTAAAGATACATACACCAAAAATAAAAAAGAATAAAAATAAAGAAAAAATTCTGGTGCTAGAAGCAAAGAAACCAGTAGCACATTGTCAGATATTACACAACAAAAGCGTAGCATTGAAAAGCTCCGGGCCGCTGTGCCTGCATGCACTGCCATTTTGGTTTTTGGCTTTGTTTACGTTGGAGTGGATGAGTCAGATGGCTGAAGATAGATTACATCACTGCCATCTAGCGGTCAGGGGTTTAAATGCCAACAGAAAATGGAAAAAGTCTGACAAATTTTTGAGCTGATTAGCTGTGAATTTTGTAAAACAGCAGAGGCGGTTGGCTGGAGATGCACTAATGATCGGCTTGCAGGTAGTAGAACAATGACCAGCTGAGTCTTTCCTCAGTGTTTCTACTTTAAAGAGCAAAGGGTATCATAACACACTTTAGAGTACTTGGTACTTCACTCATTCTTCTATCTTGGTGCCATGTTTCACCATCTCTATCAGTGTCATCAGCATCAGTGAAAAGGTGTCTGGGATGCTGACCTTAGAAGCAGAGTTTCAAAGAAGAGCTGATGAAAGGGGGGGGGCAAAACACCCCCCTTTGAAAACCTCTGAACACTAGGGGATAAGAGCCTTAATGAAGGAAAGATCAGCTATTTGCTGTGAAGCACTTAAACTTGGCATAAGAAAAGACAGACAACATAGCAGAGAATGGTTTCAATCCATTGACCTCTGGGTTATTGGCCCAGTACACTTCCTCTGCACCACTCTGCTGCATAGTTGGGGCTGTGTGAGTGTTTTCTTAGTGTGTCCACTTTAAACAGCAAAGGGGCTCTGGACACACATCATGGTACTTAGTGCTTCTTTTCAGAGACCCCTAGGTTATAAAGCCCCTGTGAGATGCAGCATGAGCCTTCCTCAAGCGATGCCTAATGTAAGCATGACAAGCAGGTAAAAGCTGTTGGCCACAGACAAAGTGAGACCCAGCAGAGGACATGGCCGTTCTAAGCCTCAGACCTGGTATGGTGATGAAGCTTCCTGTTACACTTTCTACTGCCTTGGTTCATCGCAACAATCAATATGATAAAGAGAAGGAGTCATCTTAGGTGGGACTAAAACCCACCCCCCCCCACTTTGGAATCCCCAGTACATAATGGGGAGCGGGGGGGCATAATGAATTCTGAAGGTCCCCGTAGCCCTCAGCCCACTGGGAAGATGCCCAGTACGGAAATGACAGATGCTAAAATAGATGCTAAAGACTCAAATGGCCTAATTGTCAGTGTTTGTTATAGACACCTAATGTAGCTGCAGAGGAAAGCAGAATGTTGTATGACGACATCAGGATTATGAGTAATAAAAATGATGTGGTGGTTATGGGTGATTTTAATTTACCAGGGATACAGTGGGACACAGTCTCTGGCTCTTCTGTAAATGAACTGGAGATGGTGGAAGTGGTACAGGATTGTTTTTTTACTCAGTTTGTTAACATCCCTACCAGGGGAGATGCCATTCTTGATCTTGTTCTCTTTAATAACCAGGACAGGATTGGAGGTTTTAGAACCACTGGACAGTAATGATCATAACATGGTTAAATTTCAGGCTAATTTTCGTGTCAGAAGAGCAAAATCCAAAAGAAAAAAGTATATTGTGAGGAAGGCAAACTTTAATGGTATGAGACTGAAAGCTAAGAATGACATTAAAAGTTTCTTCCAATGTTTTATCTCCAAAAAAGCTCTAAAAGCTGAAATCACTCATCTACAGGATAGTAAGGGCTTTATAATTGAAAATGAAATTAATATAGTAAATGAATTTAATGATTATTGTACACGGGTGTTCACGGTAGAGAACACAAATAACTCACCACCATTTAGATTCATTGAATTATTAGATTTCCAGAAGTCCTTAAGCTCAAAGCTACAGGGTTTTTACAAACTGTATCAGCCTGAATATAATTGCTAGAATATAAAGTGCAATACAAATACAATTTATTATTATTATTATTATTATTATTATTATTATTCTCAATGGAGCAGTGATCGAAGGACACCGGCAGATGTTGTGGCAGGTTGATTCTCCTGAGAACCCTCAGGAAGTACAGTCTTTGCTGCACCTTCCCGATTAAGCAATTTGTGCTATTTGTCCAGGTGAGGTCCTCCGATATGTATGTGCCCAGGAACCTGAATGTTGACACCCTCTCCACAACTTCCCCATTTATCACCAGAGGCTGGTGATCCACCCTTTTCCTATTAAAATCAATGATGAGTTCCTTTGTTTTCTTCAATTTTCCAAGTGAAGACAGGAGTCCGACAGGGGTGCTTGTTATCCCCGTTCCTCTTCCTCATCGCTATCAACTGGATCATGAAGACATCCACCAGTGAATGCAGAAATGGAATCCAGTGGACCTTGTGGAGCCAATTGGAAGACCTAGACTTTGCAGACGATCTCGCTCTTCTCTCCCACAGTCAGCAGCAGATGGAAGAGAAGATCAATGTGCTGGCAACCACATCATCACAGGTTGGACTCAACATCCACACGGAGAAGACCAAGATTCTGAAGACCAACTCCAACAGCAACAACCCAGTCACGGTGAATGGAAGTTCCCTGGAGGAGGTACAGTCCTTCACCTACCTGGGCAGCATCATCGACCAGCAGGGTGGAACACATACAGATGTCAAGGCAAGGATCGGCAAAGCAAGAGCCGCCTTCATCGAGCTCAAGAACATCTGGGCTTCCAGAGAACTGACCTTGACCACCAAGATCCGTCTGTTCAATTCCAATGTGAAGTCAGTATTGTTGTACGGGGCCGAAACCTGGAGGAAACCAAAACCAACATCCGAAGAATTCAGACGTTCATCAACACCTGTCTCAGAAAGATTCTCCACATCCGCTGGCCAGACACCATCAGTAACACCAACCTATGGGAAAAGACCTACCAACCTTCAGTAGAAGCAGAAATCTGGAAGAGAAGATGGGGATGGATAGGGCATACCCTCCACAAACCACAAACCAACATCACCAGACAGGCTCTCAGATGAAACCCCCAAGGCAAGCGGAAGAGAGGCCGTCCAAGAAACACCTGGAGACGAGACCTCGAGGCAGAAATGACAAGGATGGGCTACACCTGGAGTCAACTAGAAAGAATGGCCCAGGACAGAAACCTCTGGAGATCTACCTTTGGCGGCCCATACCCCGGAAGGGGTGGAGGGCGAAAATGAAAAAAAAAAAAAAAGATGTTAGGTCTGTTTTGATAATGGCACTACTGTACAGGTTTTTAAACAGGCAGGAACAGAGCACAGTGACAGAGATGTATTAAAGGTGTTTGTGAAAACCCCAGCCAGCTCCCAGGCACAGTCTCTTAGCACCCGCCCTGGGACGCCATCAGGACCAGCTGCTTTCCGTATGTTGACACTGCGAAGTGTCTGTTCTACATCAGTACTCTGCAGGATGAGCTCCTGCCTGTTAATGGCTGCTGCTGGGGCCGTAACAGTCTCTGTAGCCACCCTCTCATGGCGGCCGAAGAAGTGATCGAGCTCTTCGGCCAAAGGAACACTGTTGCCGGTAGATAAGTTGATACTGCTGTTTTGGTTTGTGATGTGCCGTATCCCTTGCCATCCACGTCTGGGATCGGAGCTGCCGAAGTGGCTCTCAACCCGCCTTCTATAGGTCGCCTTTGCGTCTCTGACGCCCCTCCTCAGCTCCGACCTGGCAATGCTGTATTGTTGTGGTCACCCGACCTAAAGGCCATGTTACGGATCTTTAGCAGAAGATGAACATCTTTGGTCATCCATGGCTTGTTGTTGGGAAAGATACAAATTTGTTTTGTGCTGGTGACAATGACCATGCAGTATTTTATATAGTGAAGAACAGTGGAGGTGTTAGCATCCTCGAATATGGACCAGTCAGTGTGGTCAAAACAATCCTGCAGCTGTGCAGATGCTCCCTCTGGCCACCCTCGTCTTACTCTAGGAGCTGGTTTCACCATGTTAATGAGTGGTCTATATGCTGGAGTTACACACAGGGAGATGTGGTCAGACTGGCCCAAATGAGGGAAAGCTGATACTGTAAAACCCTGCTTGAAATTACTGTACACATGGTCTGCAGTGTCAGCTCCTCTTGTAGGACACTGAACATGCTGGTACAGTCTTCAGATTCGCTTTGGTTAAAATCACCTGCTATTATACGCACCCCTGGCAGATGGGCACTCTGTTGCTTTCTAATAGGAGTTAGCAAGTAGCCCAGAGCTATAGCAGTGTTAGCTTGAGGGGGGGTATTAACAGCAGCGATCATAACAACCGAGTATTCCCTTGGTAGGTAAAAGGGGCGACACTTTACAATCCAATACTCCAAGTCCAGGGAGCAATGAGTGTCAGTGATTTTAGCGTCTGTGCACCAGCTGTTATTTGTGTACACACACAGTCCACCTCCTCTGCTCTTACCGGAGTCGATCGCCCTGTTGGCGCGTGTATAGTGCGTCCGGGTAGCTGGATAGCCTCCTCCGGGATTGTCGAACCGAGCCACGTCCCCACAAACACCATAAAATACCTAAGAACGGGAAGCGCTTTACGGAGTGCTGAGCCGCTGCGTGTGCACGCGCCGCCATCTTAGGATATCCTAAGAAATGTGGTTCAGTCGTGTGTAGTCTGTGTACAGACGAGGAAACAAAGGCACAGTAATAGGAGATAGTTGACTCATATACAGAAATGTGCTTTTGTAGGGGGATCCACACACAGTCACCAGACAGGACAGAGGGGCTCATCTGCTTCTCTCTGTACCAATAGTACCAATAGTACCAATGACTTGCCACTGGGTGCCGTCCATTTACAAAACCAAGCAGAAACTCCAGCAAGCGCCAGGATCGTCTCCCAACATTGATTCAGCTGCAGGATGGGGCACCATGTCAAATCATCACACTTTCGGACCTCATCATCATGGATTTTAACGAAACTTGGCAGCTGATTTGGTCACATGAGTAACTCATGAAACTGAAATTGGGCGTGTCTGGGATCAAAATTGGGGGAGATTTAAGCAAACAAAGTTTTAACATTTTTTTTTGGGGGGAGGGGGGCCTATGACTTTGACTGGCTATATTTACCTTGTCCAGCTCTATAGATTGACCAAATTATATGCCATCCCATATGAATAATTACTATGTAATAACTGATTAAAGTAGTAAAATTCAATAACAAAAAAAAAATCTATATTTCAAAATTGATACATTTTTACTAAAGCTAGATCATAATGTCATGAACATCTCCAGAAAATGTGGCCTTTGGTTTTTAAGGTGTTGCTGAGATATAATGACGTAAACGTAGCGTCACATGGTTTCATATCACTAATGGGCCTTTTTAATGGCAGCCAAACTGACATGGAATAGTATAACAAGCACAGGTGTAAGTAACAGCATTAGTTAAGGTTTCTGTCACGCCCAGCTCGTCCGCTCCTCGTGTGTGCCACGCCCCCTGATTACCCACGTGTACTACCCTGATCGTCTCCTGCTGTGTCCGCTTCCTTTGATTAGTCTTTGTGTATTTAAGTCCTGGTCTGACCGGTTCCCCTTGTCCGTCATTGTAGTTAGTTGTGGTTTGGTGATGGTAGTCTTGTTTCCTGTTCCAAGTCCCCGTTCCACAATAAACCCCAGCTTCGCCCCGATACCTGCCTGTTTGCCTGCTCTGTACCAGCCAACCCACACGATCACCGCTTACCTCCGCCGTGGTCGTGACAGTTACAAATATGCTACAATGGAATTTAATGGAAGCTTCATTAATGTCATTGCAGACACCTGTACTTGCCACACCACTGAAAAGGCCCACATGGCTAGTAAATATGGCTAATAAATGCCCTGCATTCATCAGAGGTGTGCAAATCAGTCCAGTGTAAGTGCACACTTATGGATTCACTCGACTTTACAAGCACAAAAGGTTACGTTGCGGCTGCATATGATGATGATTGGTGGCTAGGATGTGTAGAAGAAGCTATGCCCAGCACTGGAAAGCTGAGACTGAGCTTTATACATCCTTATGGAACATCTCCATCCTATTCATTCCCATGCCATCCTGATAGACTTGTTACAGATCATCAGGATGTGCATTTAGTAGTTGAATCTGTGACAGCAACAGGGTGGACATTTTCACAATTTCAAGCAAAGACACAATAGCTGCATCAAAGGCTCTGATAGACTATAAATTGAGAGCATAGCAATTGTTTATTACATTCCCACGTTCCCTTTAAACAGTACTGCTTGTATGTAACTTATGCATTTGTGGAAGTAAAATTGTACATTGGTAGCCCGGGAGGGGAGGCATATTGGGTCTGTTATGTCTTAGGCAAGAAGAGATTGTTTTGAATACTGTGTGACCTCGCTTCGCGATAGCTGCCTGCAGTAAGTTCCGCAGACCCTGAAGAAAGTTCTTTTACTGTAGGCCTAATTCTCTTTTTTTCAGTTACTTTGGCAACATTGTCATTTTATTCATTTTTAATAGTCATTTAAAACTTAGCAATTTAAATTATATTTCCAGAGCTAGTTCTGGCAATAGTAGCCGTCATGAAAAAAGATAACCCCGTACCATGCATTGATCACTAACTGCTATTCTGCTACTGCTAACAGCATTGTCAGGAATTGTGGTTTTGATACACACTTCAGATGAGTAATGATATCTCAGCAATAACTCAAAAACCAAAGACCAAATTTTCTGGACATTATGACATAAGTAATTATGGAAAACCAATGAATTCGTTCCCAGACCCAAAAATTTACACCTAAATATGTTTTTTTTTTTTTTTTTTTTGCATTTGAGCACAAAATGAACAGGATAAAACAAGAAGAGCATATACTAAACACATCTAAGCACATTTATCAAAGCAGTAATTTGTAAAGTAAGAAAATAAATCTATCCAAACAATGTGTAAAGTTAAAAACAAGCCAATGTCACCTTTTTGATAAACCCAGACACAGCACTACTACCTTGAGTCATACTAAGGGTTTGTATTTATTGTAGGAACAAAAGCAAAACATTTAAAGAAATGAGAAAGAAAAATTGAGTGTACAATATGAGAAAAAAGATGCACAAATAACACTTACAGTAGTAATAAAAAAAATTAGAAAAATACACTTACCTTGTCCAAGACTTAATCTGCATATTTGTCATGCCCGGCTCGTCCGATCCTCGTGTGTGCCACGCCCCCTGATTATCCTCGTGTGTGCCACGCCCCCTGATTATCCACGTGTGTGCCACGCCCCCTGATTATCCTCGTGTGCTTCCCTGATCTTGCCCAGCTGTGTCCGATTATTTTCGCCCAGCCTTGTCTATTTCAGTCCATGTCTTGCCTTAGTTTTCGTCCGTCGATTGATGTTAGTCGGTGTGAGTACTAGTGTTCTGTCCCGCTCTCCCCACAGCCTTAATGTTAGTCGGTGTGAGTACTAGTGTTCTGTCCCGTGCTCCCCACAGCCTTAATGTTAGTCGGTGTGAGTACTAGTGTTTTGTCCCGTGCTCCCCCCAGCCTTAATGTTAGTCGCTGTGAGTACTAGTGTTCTGTCCCGTGCTCCCCCCAGCCTTAATGTTAGTCGGTGTGAGTACTAGTGTTCTGTCCCGCTCTCCCCCCAGCCTTAATGTTAGTCGGTGTGAGTACTAGTGTTCTGTCCCGCTCTCCCCCCAGCCTTAATAAATACCCGTTTTCCCCGACTTTCGTCTCCTTACCTGCTTCCTGCCCGCTTTGCTGCCCGTTCGCTTACCGCACCTTAACCGCGGCCCCTGACAATATTCGAAGCTAGAGGATTTTTTTCCGGGGGGAGAAGAGGGGGTTATTCCTTCCATAATGACTGAAGGTTCATTGTTTATTTGTATTATTTCTCCGTATTCGTTAATTTGTTCGTAAATCGCAAACTTTTAGGTTGTAACATTTGTACAACTATTGCGTAACTTTTTGGTGAGCAATGGCTACCAAAATGATATAAAGTTCAGTGTATTACCTGATATTTTCAATAAAAAAGCACTATCACCAACAAACGATTCTATCACAGCGCATGCAAGGCTGCAGCCCAGAGCCCCCCCCCCTTGCAAAATAGAAAAAAGATACTTGATGATATTATTTTGCAGTAATATAATTAGTTGTTAATTTGCATATTCTCCCCCGTCTACGTGTTTTTTTCATGGTTAGAGTTGTTTTTTAATTTTTTTTAACAATATACAAACATAATGCAAGATGCATAACACATACAAACTACACTTTAAAGAACGAGCAGTACACATCCTTTCTCATTTGCAAAGCATTCTTCAAGGCATTATATAAATTGATAGTTTTTACAGCTTTTCGGTAGGTCATTGACAGGTGACGTCACTCGCTTTAGGCGCAATGTATTGTGGGTCGAATCGCCATTTTGGATGTATATAACTCAAGTGGCAGCATTTGCTTGTAGCATTATTCTTTTTAAGATGGGACACTTATGCTGTGTGAAAGGCTGTCATACTAAGTGACATGGCAGAAATGGCAGAAAGGTGTAGCACCGCATGACATTTTTTCGGTTTAACACTCGGAAAAGGGGATACAGACAGCAGGTAGAGGAGGTAACGAAGAGGCGTCGGGTGGCCTGTGTCGCAGCGGTAAGAGGAAAGGAGATCACTGTCAACACGATATCTCCCTTAATGCGTGTTTGCTCTCGGCATTTTCATAAAGGCAAGCAAGATGTTTTTTTGTATTTGTATTATTACTGAATATGCATTTTTTTGTCTTCTGAAGTATTTTCACATTAATTAAACTACGCTAGCAAGCTAGCCTAACTACAGAGGGTGCAGAAATTGGTTAATCTGTTCGTGTTAAATTAGCGTTACAGAGTGAATGCTTTTTAAAGACAAAAGTAAACAGCAAAATTGTAATGACACGTTAGTCAGTGCATGTATGTGTATATTCGCGTGCGTGGATTATAAGACACAGTTCAGGATAAGGCTGTCACTGCTGTCCACTGACAAACCAATGCCCAACTATAGTTTAAGTTTAGAAACATTTGCATGTACGGTTTCTAACGTTTCACATGATGTCTGGAAGGAGCTGTATAAACTCATTGTATATCGAGCCTGTATTCTACTTGCCAATTAACCTTATTGGTCATATTTAAAATAAAATATATGTCCAATGATATTTTTGTGTTCTTGACTCTCTTCCTTTCGTAAACACCTAAATTACTAGTGTGTTTTCGTAATGAAAATTGATTATTACTGATTACATAAAACATTACATTTTTGTGTAGAAAAAAAACACTGAATATCAAGTTTAACCAAATGTGTTTACATCCACGATACACTAAAAATGGCGAATGGGGGCGTGTCAGACAGTGAAGACACGTGACTGACCAAGACCCAAAGGGATGGATGGATAATTGTTACTCTGTTCTCTAATAAGCCGTGGTTCTTTCGTTCTAAAGCTAAAAGTATCTCCGACTAGTACACCAAAAATCACGAAGTGACCAGGAATCTGCCATTGCGGTTCTGTTCAGCTACAACTAAGGCCACTTAAAAAAAAAAAATGGTTCAGACCTACTTACTACGCCTCCTCAGTTCTTCGTTTGTTGCGTTTCAAATATATTAAATGTAAGAAAATACAAGAATGTAAATTCCTTGATCCATGTGTATCTCATAAATGCCTTCCCAACTATGGATTTGGATACTTTATGCTGATGTTTTATTCGTGAATATAAAAACGATACTATTTGAAACCAATATTCTGTTTGTCATTCCCATTCTAAATGAACAACCAAGATTTTAAAATATATATCTAGAAAGAAAGTGTATTAAAACATGTTAAAACACGAGGAATTTACAAAATACAGGAACCTGAATGGTTGAACAAGGAAATGCAACTCTACAAACAAGTACTTAAGAACATGTACCACATCACTTCCCCAGACTTAAATCTTTGCACCAGCCCATCTCAGGTAGAGACAAATTTAGGTTCATGAAACCATTCCAAGACTAGGATTACACAATGTGGATCAATCGTCGATGTGGAATGCATGGGAAATTCAAATTTTGTCATTCTTGGGCATTTTCCATGCGATTTTTACGAAATAAAAAAAAAAAAAAAACCGGGTTGGAGGCATTTCGGCGGGTCGGGCGGGGACGAGAACCAATTATTTTTTTTTTAAGTGGCCTAAACTGTTAAACCCATCACATACTAAAAGCAGTATAATGTTTCTGGCTCAGTCATAAACAGTTTATCTGGTTTGGGAGAAAAATTTACAAAAATGACTGAGGAGGAGAAAAGTGAACAAGAGCAGATCACCGAAAGCCAGTCGTATTCTGCTGAATGGAAATACACTGGAAACCACTTGTAATGTTTGTCTGGGTGAAATTGATCATTATATGCGGCTGGTCTGTAATATTGTCTTTTTCCTTCTTTATGTCTCAGGCAGATTACCATCTTATTCCATTTGTATATTTATTACATGAATATAAAGACAGAGTCACTATTTACTCACTATTTGTGAGTGAGAGTGAATGGTGTGTGAGTGTGCCCTGCGATGGGCTGGCCCCCTATCCTGGGTTGTTCCCTGCCTCATGCCCATTGCTTCCGGGATAGGCTCCGGAACCCCCCGCGACCCAGTAGGATAAGCGGTTTGGAAAATGGATGGATGGATGGTCATATGCTTTATCTCTAAAATTTTAATGGTTTTATTGTACCAACATGTGTTTTAGTAAATCGAAGGCACAACAGCTGTTTTCAATAATTTTGCTTTCATTAACTTTAATTTTACATTCAGTGTACATAAAATGTACATTGTTTTACTGTCATAAACCAGATGACCACCATAATTGTACTGTGTTGTTGGATATATATGAAATGGTTTGCATAGATCTAAGGTTATAAACATTAAAAAAACTTAAAATTAGAAAATATAGACCCTATATTATAGGGAATATGCGAGTCATCGAATTGATATTGTAACGAACCCAAACTACAGTAGCGTCAGAGGCTGTAAACGGAGAACAGATCACCACCAGACTGCAGCTACAATTACAAAGATAATTTTATTCAGTATAATTCATGCAGCGACCCATCGGGTCGGATCTGGATTCACAAAGAGTTCGGTCCTGCTTTCTCCCCGTAGCACACCACCCCTTTTTAAGCGTGTGTTAACCCACGCTACCACGCAGTAAATCCCGCACCACACAACATCCCTATTAGGGCACGGCACACCAATAGCACTGCAATGCACAGTAATCCCCACACTTCGGGCACAGGCAAGCGTTACGGGACCAGAACCGCCTACTGTATATAGTCCTGTCCCGACCCTAAGCGGTTACACTGCGCATTTAAAACACACAGAACACTCACACAATAAAGACATAGTTAATAAAGAACACCCCCCTCCCCCCGAGGATCAGGACTCTCCCCCGGGGAAGGAACAATCACACCGGTCCGTCACCTAGAACGTCCCACGGAAAGGGAATCCCACCCCCCCACCGCCAATCCGTCCCTATGAGGGTGCCGCTACTCCCGTCTATCAACCACCCCGTCTAAGCAGTGGTCATAGCCTCCTACCCCCACTGTCCTGACTGTCCTCGCCCTACCGCACCAGGAACTGTCCCTACAGCCCACTCTCTGGCTTCACAGCCGGCAGCCCTAAACGGCATACGAGCGGCACCTCCCTCCCGGACCCCACCCGTACGGTGCCTACCAGACCAAATCTCCCTAACGCGCCTCCCACTCCCTCTCTTAACCCCAGATCCCTCACAACCCAGGTGTAACCACTTAATTAACTATTACCTTCCACGCCCATCCCTCACACCCCACACATCATCATTACACTCCCCCACCCTTAGGGCAGACTCGTCCTTGAGTCACAACATTTCATAGTCCTTGGACCATGTTGGTGGCCTCCTCTGACGTCGCAGACGAGTCTTCTGAACTGGAGCCCCTTCCCTCCGTTCTTGTTCCTTGGCCCCATGCATAGCAGCAGGCCCATCGCTGTGTGGCTCTGGAGGGACCTTACGGGCTCGGCTCCGCCAGGTTCAGGTAGGCTGGTCCCCTTCCCCCTGCTGCCCTGGTCCAATTGCACTCGCCTCTTCTGGCCGATTCGCTCCCATTGCCCACACTTCTAGCCCTGGCACCCCCCTCCATCTCGCCACCCTTTTCTACTAAGGGCCGTGGTTGCGGATAGCCACCACCAGGGGGGAATCTCTTAGCTCAGGCAGGGTACCAACAGTCATCACTTGGTGTCTGCCCTCCTGATTGGCAGCCTCTGTTACAGTAGAGAGAAATGGTTTAAGTCGATTAAAATGCACCACCACCTCACTTCCCCCTTCCACTGGTACCACTCGATACAATACCTCCGTTGCCCTTTCCACCACCTTATATGGACCCTTAAACCTCCTCTGTAACTTTGGACATAACCCCCGTCTTCTAGCCTTCCTCCAAACCCATACCAGTTCCCCCTCTGAATAGTACTGGACTTGCGAAGCTCTTGCCTGATGACATTTCACTGCTCCAACCACTGTGGACAATATGTCCCCTAGTCTAGCCACATATTCCGTTACAAAGGAAAATCTTTCCCCCTCGTTGAGATTCAACATAACATCCACTGGCAACACTATCTCTTGCCCAAAAACAACCTTGTACGGTGTAACCCCAGTACTAGAGTGAATACTACTCCTGTAAGCCATCATCACACAAGGCAACAAAACATCCCAATTGGACTGATTTTCCTCCACAAAGAGAGACAACATTGCCAACAATGTCCTGTTAAACCTTTCAATCTTCCCATCTGACTGGGGGTGATGTCTTAGTCTTTGGAATGTTCAACAATTGACACACCTCGTTGAATAGATTTGATTAAAAATTTCGGCCCTGATCTGTATGGATAGAGCGAGGGGCCCCCAAGCGACAGACCCACTGCTCCGCCAAGACCTGGGCCACAGTGGAAGCTTCCTGATTAGGGAGAGGGAATGCCTCAGTCCATTTTGAGAAATAATCCCCAATGACCACAATGTACATATTTATCCCTGGAGTTACCGGTAATGGCCCTAAAATGTCCAATGCTACCCGTTCATATGGCCTAGCGGTTACAACAGACTGCAGCGGGGCACCTCCCTGTTTCCCCCCCACTTTCCGGGAACCACAATCCACACTCCCGACACAAGTGCTTAACATCCTCAAACCATCCCAGCCAATAATAGCGATCTTTCACCTTTGCTTGCAACTTTTGTATTCCCAAATGACCCCTAGTGGTAGCATTATGCAACTGCCTCAAAATTTCTGGCACCAAAGACTTGTCGATAACAACCTGGACTTGGTTTGCTGCATCAGAATGCAAAGGTGGATATCGTACCAACCTAGAACCCTGCAACTGATCCCACGCTGATGCATATTTCCACAACTCATTTGGAGGCTGACTGCCTGCCCTCCCTCCCTTCCTTTAAAGCAAAAATCTCCCGCAGCTCAGCATCTCCTTGCTGATCCTGCCCCAGCTCATCACACTCCTCCTGACATGCCACTGCCTCCTGACACACCTCTCTCACAGCACATATCACCTCTCCCCCTTTTTCCTGGGTAGCTGGCGGTGAGTCTGAGGTTACTGGCAGAAAAGCGGGCACTCTAGAGAGGGCATCCGCATTAGCGTGTCCCCGAACCGGCCGATGCACTCTCTTATATTGGAAGCTGGCCAGCTGCTCTACCCACCTAGCCAACTGCCCCTCTAAACCTTGGAAATTATGCAACCATCTTAAGGAGTTATGATCTGTCCGTAAGACGAACTCCTTCCCCAACAAGTAGTATTTAAAATGTTTTATGAAGGTAACCATACTTAACTCCTTCTTGGTTGTTGCATATTTCCTTTCTTGTTTAGTCAAAGCCCTACTAGCATATGCTATCACCTGTTCCCGTCCCCCTTCTACCTGGGACAATACTGCCCCAATACCTGCATCACTCGCATCCGTATCTAATATAAAGGTTTTATTAGGGTCGGGGTAAGACAGGACTGGTACAGACATCAAACTAAGTTTGAGCTGTTCAAATGCTGCCTGACAAGCTTCTGCCCATGTAAACCGTCTGCCCTTCTCGGTCAGCTGGAGCAGAGGACGAGCAAGTTCAGCAAAACCCCGAATAAACCTCCTACAATAAGAGGCAAGGCCCACAAAACTCCTCCCCTCTGTCTGATTTTTAGGCACCGGCCACTGGCGCACAGCTTCCACTTTAGCCGGATCAGCTTTCACACCCCTAGCCAATATTATATGACCCAAATACTGCACTTACAGTTCGCCGGTTTAACCTTCAGATTAGCCTGACGCAATTTCGTTATAACCTCATCCACATGGTCCAGATGTTCTTGAAAGGTACGGCCAAATATTATTGTATCGTCTAAGTACACCAAACAAGTAGTCCACTGAAGACTCGCCAACTCTAAATCCATGAGACGCTGAAAAGTTCTCAGACTGTTACACAGGCCAAAACTCAGCACATTAAATTGGAAAAGGCCTGACGAGTGATAAACGCCGTCTTATGCTTATCTTTTGGATCCACCTCGACTTGCCAGTACCCACTGGCTAAATCCAATGTAGAAAACCAGCAAGCCTTGCTCAAACTATCCAACGCATCATCAATTCGGGGTAAGGGGTACGTGTCTTTACGGGTAACATCATTCAATTTGCGATAATCAACGCAAAACCGAAGGCCACCATCTCGCTTCCGTACCAGAACCACCGGCGCTGCCCAAGGGCTATTCGAGGGCTGAATGATGTTATTCTCCAGCATCTGCTTTAAGTGACCAGATACTTCCTCCTGCAAATGGAGGGGGACACGGCGGGGAGGCAACTTTACCGGCTTCGCCTCACCAGTATCAATGTTATACAACATCAGGCGAGTTCTCCCCAAATCTCCCTCTCTGGCACTAAATACAGACAAATTCTTCTGCAACGCGGTATAAATACCAGTCATATCGGATGAGGCAAACCCCTTCTGGTGCAATCAAAATATGTTATAAGCCTATCGACTGTCCAGGGCACAACAGAATCCTCCTCATCCTCACCCAGGTCTACATTCTCTGCTTTCCGACTCACCTCAATACCCGTATGCAAGGTACCTACCCTCATCCCCCCATCATTATATTACACTGGCTAGATGCCGAATCCAAAGGCTCCAACATACCCTCAAAAGCAGCCCCACCTGTATTCTCCACCTTACCAGCAATGATTGCCTCACTTCGAGGGGGGGGGGGGGGGATTACAGTATCTTCTGGAACCATGATGACCCTAGGCTTGTCCACATCTGCTGGCACGAGGAGAGGTAATAATTGACCCATAACCCGACACTCCTTCCTACCAAAATCCAACACCACCCCATATTTACTTAGAAAGCTTTTCATCCCCTCTTGCATCTTAGACACCGTGGTACGAAGCGATTTTACCTCCTGCCTTAACTCCTCTACCACCCCCAACAACACCTCCATTTGTTCATCCCTTTCTAATTTATGCTCCACCACTCCCCTCACTTTAACGTCAGGTGGCAAAGAAGTCTGCTCCAAACTTCTCAGCAACTCCATTTCAGAAGCAAGTTCAATGACATCTTCCAGCGTATTAGGCTTGGCACTACACAGGCTAACCCGAAAATCACCGGTAGCAAAATGCGTAATAAACTGGTCTCTTGCCAACAGATCACAAATCTGATGATCAGCCGTGGGATAAGCCCTAGCGGCTAATCTCCGTAAGGCGTTACCAAATTCCCTTGCCGTCTCGCTATGCAGGCGGCGACGGGCGGTAAAACTAGCTCTACTCCAATCACTACTATCACCAGGTTCAAAACACCTTGCCATAGCCGCTTTTAACAACCCATAATTACTTTTAGCCTCACTCGGCATCCCACTATACATCTCTCTAGCACGGCCAGACAACAGCAAAGACATAAACTTAATTTTCAGAGACTCATCCCACCTGTTTACCTCAGGCGCCAGATAAAATTGTTCCGACCAGTCAGACCACTCACGCCCCACACCATTAAAAGTTTCCGGTATAAATATTGGGTGAGCAGGGGGGGGCAGCGGGAGATTGAGAAAACACTCTCTACACGTATAACAGGACAATCAGCGCCCTCATAATTAGGAGATTGTACACTATCCTCCGCCTCCGATATGTTAAAGCTAATTCTAGGTTTCTAAACGGGAAAACCACAAAGGAAAGAAATGATCCCACCGCTGCCACCAGTCAGACCTACAGTGTGAGGTGTAGAGCTGGGTGGCGTTCGATGCCATTGGCTTTAGATAAACTGAACTGTCAGCGCTGTCACTCTAGCTTCACCATCCCTTGTGGAACTGGAGTGCTGACATTTCAGGGACTCCCCATGCCTGCATTCCCACTTGCCTCTCCCTCCTACTTATGCTGCCATTGCCATATCTGCCGGAGCTTGCACTTTGCACTTCATATTGCACTCACCTAACTGTTAGCACTGCCCATAGTCTCCCCTATACTTTGACTAATTGCACATTTTATTTCCCCAACTCCTCCTGGGGTGTGCTGCCTGGAGACCTCAATCTATCAAGATTTTCAGCACACCCTGCTACATGTGACATGTACCCATGACGTCCTTGCATCCAGCTCGCGTTCTGCCTGTGCCATCTTCCATGTATGACCCGCTGCCTAATTACTTCTGGTTGCCTGGCGATTGGAAGGAGAGTCGGCACGGGCTTGTCATCACCTCCCTGCTCCCCGGTTGTGCCTCAAATCCTATGATTTGGACAATGTGACTTGGCACTTAGCCATCTCTTCTATTCGACTCTCCCTGCCGGCCCCTGGAGGTTGGGCTCCCCCTTTGAGTCTGGTCCCTCCCAAGGTTTCTTCCTTCTAGAGAGTTTTTCCTTGCCACTGTCACCTATGTCTTACTCACTGGGGGCTTTGGGTGGGGATGCTGTAAAGCGCTTTGAGACAATGTATTGTTGGGATAACGCGTCATACAAAAATAAATTTGTTGTTTTTCTGTTTTAAAACCAAATGGGAAAACCGTAAAATCACCTTTTTTTGTTTCTTTTCTATGAGTAAATTCAGATCTAACAGATACCAGAGATGTAAGATACAGCCTAATGTGAACTTTATCTTAATTTTACAACATTAACAGTCCCATAAGCTTGGAAACACCCACCCTTAGAATGGTGTATTTTTGTAATATTTTCTACATTTTAGGATAAAATATGAAGCCTGATTTTTTGTTTTCTGCTTTTCGCTTTTTCCCCTTCTGACAGAAAAACCAAAAAACGCTGCTGTTGTTTAGTTTTCCTGATTTCGTTTTGGACTGGAAAACCCAAGGACAAACGATACATGGACTTTTTGCATTTGTTTGGCTTTAATGTGTTTGATATAAACCTAGAGTTGAGAACCTACAGATGTGTGTGTTTGTATGAGTAATCCATCCATCCATTTTCCAAACCGCTTATCCTACTGGGTCGCGGGGGGTCCGGAGCCTATCCCGGAAGCAATGGGCACGAGGCAAGGAACAACCCAGGATGTGGGACCAGCCCATCGCAGGGCACACTCACACACCATTCACTCGCACATGCACACCTATGGGCAATTTACCAACTCCAATTAGCCTCAGCATATTTTTGGGCTGTGGGGGGAAACCGGAGTACCCGGAGGAAACCCCACGACAACATGGGGAGAACATGCAAACTCCACACACATGCGACCCAGGCGGAGACTCGAACCCGGGTCCCAGAGGTGTGAGGCAACAGTGCTAACCACTGCACCACAATGTCGCCTGTTGTATGAGTAATATAATGTAAAAATTAAATTCTATTTTATGTCCAGTACAAAAGGCAAGCATATCATACAGGTAAAATACCCACATTTAAAAAATGTTTTCATGAAAGTCTGTAACAGTAGAGTGAAGGAACTGACCAGTGGCTGGGCTACTGATATATGGTATGATGATGACCATTGAATGTTTCTCAACTTTTTAACCCTAAAAAAACACACCACTTCCAGAGATGATGATATATATATTATTTATTTAAAATGTAATGTTTCCTGGGGGCTGGGGAGGACACCTGCAGGAGAGAAACAGATATTGATCATGTAAACATCCTTCAGCAGTGCAGTAGTCATACTTCACATTTTTTTTGGGATTGTTGGGGGGGGGGGGGGGGGCACATGCAGCCATGGTACCTAAGCTTTGCTCAAGTGAGATCTGAGTTACAGGGAAAGGTCCATAGACCTTGTTTATATGCTGCTGTTCCACAGACTTCCAATAGGGGCTCCATGTGAGGAAAGAGTGAGGGCTATGCTCTCTCTCAAGTACACACAGAGTCACAGTGTAGGTCAAAGAAGCGAAAACAAAGTACCATACCTGAGTTGTTGTCACTGAACACGAAGTCCCGGTTTGCTCCAAACTACACGTGAGAAAGGCCCTCCTCTAAACTGGCCTCTCTCATGCGGGACGGGGGCCGTAAGGTGGCGTGGAGCTCAGGAGCAGCGTGCAGCAGTATGAGCAGCCATGCCTGTGCCAGCAGCACCACTGCCTGTACCCGGTTGTCCCATGTTGGGGACAGGCCAAGCGCCGCGTTGCCATACAGGCAGAAGGTGATCCAGGCCACCCACAGCAGGACTGAGGCCAGGCAGGTGATGAGCAGCCACATGGTCCTGCACCTCCACCGTGGCTGCTGCCTCCACAGACTGCAGGCCGCCCCCACCAGTGCTGCCAGGAGCAGGACCAGCACATACGTGGTGGCCAGCGCAAAGTCCAGCGGCTGGTATTCACAGGCTGGCTGGCACGTGGACATCGTGGCTAGAAGGATCCACTCCGGATCCAACAAGGCCACCGCCAGCCCCATCAGTTGACCTGTGCTGGGGCTATGAGCACCTTGTCCCAACCCTTGTCTGCGCAGTCGCAGACCCTGAAACACTAGGCAGGTGTTGCAGATAGCAAGCAACACCCCCCTCAGGACACGCCGGGCGAAGCAGAGGCTCTCTTGGTGCTCAGCGATGTATCCCAGGCTGAGGCCACAGAGCCCAAATATGGCAGCGAGCAGCAGGAGTAGCGGCGCCACCCCGCTGCGCTCCTCAGCCTCTGTGATCTTCCGCAGGCGACACAGTACCACCAGGAGCAGGATCAGCGAGGCGAGGGCCGCCGCCGCTGCCGCCACCACCACCACCAAGCCCCACACCGCATCCAGCTCACACAAGGCCGTGTAGGGCCTTGTCAGGATGGAGCCGGATCCGCAAGGCGAAGCTTCGTCCCATGAAGAGCTGCCCCCCACCAGGGACAGGACGAGGAAGGTGAAGAGATTGATAGAGGGAGCCATCACTGGCAGGGAGAGAGAAAGGAATCATTTAATGGGTTGAAGAAGTATTAGTCCATTAAACGCAATGTAGCCTGCTGCTGTGCAGGACACATCACAGGCGACACGCTGAGCATGCTGACAACTGAGCAATGGACTTCTGCAGTGTGAGACTACATGCACTTTCTTAAAAAGCAGTAATCAATGCCATGTCAACCAGCTGAACAACTTCACAAGTAAATCGGCACATTATATAGGCCACCATCATTTTAAAAATTTATTATTATTTAAATTCAGGGGTCTCAAAGAAATTACTGTATCTGGCCGGCCGATATCAGAGAAAAATTAAAACCATGTAATGTCATTCCAGCGCAATTGACACCCGCCAGTCTGCATGTTTTGCGGTCGGGAGTTTAGCATCTCCCAGCGTTTTTTTTAGTTTAAGACCTTTGATCTAAGTGAAGTATACATTTTGAAGGGGAGGCCTTACCTTAACTGTCAATGTCTTTCAGCTTCACTTGCTCTTACAACACGTACGATGCACTCACGAATCGTTTGTGTTTGCTTCTCCCTTATCAAACAGATTATTTATAAGCGGTGCATCATGACGTAGTGCTGCATTTTTTACGTAATGGAACGCTAACGTTCTAAATAGGGTGGGGGCAGGGAGGGGGCATTAAGTGTCATCCTTTTTGTGTTTACTTTTGAAAAATTGAGATATAACCTTTAAAAAGCACGGATATAATGTAAGAAACTTTTAAAAAAATAAATACAAATAAAAACGAGCAAATGCATTCAATCCCATTTCTTGTAGCTAGTGCTGGAAACTTTGGTGGACACCAATAACGATATATTTTTGTCCAGTAATATTACCAATACCTATGGTTTGTCCAAACCCATGCAGCGCTCTAAGAAACTCCAGCTTCTGCGATTCCCCCTGCAGACCGCTACGGCTGATACAAAGACAAATGCGCAAAAGATGCTAGTAAGATACAGAGATTGGTCATTGGTTAATATTATATAAATACGCAATTAATAATATGACAAGTGGCAGTATTGCTACACGATTAAATAAACGACAAAAACAATAATAATAACTGATAAGTCATTTATTATTTTTAATTATTAATTATTAAGCGTTTTTTTCTTTGATGGTGATAACATGTACATGCAGTACACTGATACCGAAATAAGAGAATTAATGCTATTAGCAGAAAATTATTACTGGAGACATAATTGTTAGGACACCCTCGGCAGGGAAATGCGGACCCAGGAATGCGGAACAGAGCGATCTTTATTAGATCGAGCAGGTAACAGGCTTTCAATGGGCCAGGCAAGAAGAATGGTCGGGGACAGAAGGTAGATTCGGTAGCCGGGGAGATCCAGTCCAACAGGCAGGCACAGGACACGGAGACGAAGGGAAGGGGAGACGAGAGATCCTGGGGCTGGCAGGGAAGGCTGGACGGGAGGTTCAGGGACGAGGGCTGCTCGGGGAAAGATAATAAGATTCTATTTGTACTGCCTGCCAATTTTTATATTAGATGAAACTAAAAATTGAGAAATATCTATATACACAAGTAGTTTTTCCTGATAAGAAGGATAATATCAAGAACGTCAGCATTTACAAATCGAATTATGACATATCTGAGTAGCCCAGACTGTCCGGAAAACAAAGCCATACAGCATATGTGGCTGACTAATGTACATACAGTGTAATAAGCTTATAATCAAATGGATTGAAAAACGCTCAATAATGGACAGGATTCAAAGGGTAAATAAGGTGCATCATGTGGAAGAGAAGTTAGGTGGCGTTGGGGTGCATTGTGAGTTTCATCTGGTAGCTAGAAGGGAACAAACAGGGCTTTGGGGGGGGGGGGGGCTTCTCCTGGGGCTACATCGCTCTACCTGTTTGTAAAATAATTTATTTTTTAAAAAACTTTTCTCCTTACACTATAATGGCAGGTTTAGGACTAATACAGTACAGTCATAACCAGTGTCAAGGATTCTATGCATCGCTACACAGAGACAAGTCCAGATATTGAGCCCAAGGCTAAAATTGTGGTTTACTTACAAGTGCACTTTGCTGGGCAGTGGGGGTGTTTGTCCTTCTCTGCTCACATTTTGCCCTCTTATCCTGTCTTCTCCTCCGCAGCCCTTCCTCCTTCTCTCTGTTGCTCCTATATTCCCTCCCCTCCAGTCATCTATGTTCTCCTTCCTCTGCGGTCTCTCCTCTTCTCCCATTCTTCAGTTATACTCTCTTCTCCGCTCTCCCTGTATCCCTCCTGTCTTCTGGTCCTGTCGTCTCTTCTCCAGTCATCCCCTGCTTCTCAGTCATCTCTGCATCTTTTCTCTCATTTGTTTGCTTATTCTTTGATTGTTTGTGTTATTCGTTAACCCACCACCCCATGCTGGATGAGTCTTGATGTTTTTTGTTCTTTTTAAAGTTAGGCTTCTTCCTTTGTTTTTGTGCCATATCTTCTGCCCTCTTCTGGTTGCGGCAGTGCATGACACGGGTGGAAAATAGGGTTTTTTACAACACACACATCAAAACCAAAAGGATCAGGATGGATCCAAAATAAACAGCAAATGACCAGGAATGAACTAAATGGTGGAATAAACACAACTAGAGAACTATATACATACATACAACATACAGCTATAATGAAGCATCAAAGAACAGAAGCAGAACAGGCACTTAAATACACAGCTAACAAGACACAATGCAGGCAGTGAGAATCATAACCAATAACAAGGACTGAGGGCAACCCAGGAACAGGCGTTACAGTTAAACAGCACTGGTGAAATCAAAGTGGCCTTTCAGCCACATGGTCAGCTCTGCATCGCCCTCTGCTGTTTGCATTAGAAGCTGCTTGAAATTCCCACTCTCCTTACCAACACCTCGAAAAGCCAGGCCTTGCCGTGCCAAGTACTTAACTTCAGAAGATTTTTCCTCACTTGCTGCTGCTCTTTCCAGCTCATCTGAAGGTTGAGTATTAACAGGATTGATCTTCTGAATCCATGTCATCAGTGCTAATCGGTGGCACTGCCTGTCTTTATGTGCACTGAATTTATCCAGTGCCTGTTCCAGTTTCACATGCCAGTCTTCACAAGAGCTGAATCTGTCTCTCATGCCAGTTTAGACATTTGTGTTACAAATAATTTTGCACAGTAGAAACAAATAGAATCTTATAAATGCTGAGATTAGAGTATCTACGATGCGGGAATGCAGGGGTTTCATTGGGGACCTTTCTATGGCTTAGTACTGTGAAGGAGTACATGGTTAGTGCCAGGCGCAAATGAATATCTTTGATTTTGCATCCATTTGGTAACTTGTTGAAGTTGTCTGATAGTCAGTAATGCATGGTTTAATTATTATGATTTTTTTATTTATTATTTTAAAACATCTGAAAGAATCTGAAATAGAAAAGCTTATTTTAGTTTATGGTCCACTGGATAAACACAGACATTACAGACGGTTTTAGAATCTAATGCTGAATGTTTTTTGCTATCATTATTCTGCCTGGATATGCTGTGATTGGTACAGTGAAATCTGAGAATGTGTTTGTGGTCAGTATCATAGCCTCAGACAACAAACCAACGCTGTAGCGCGTCACTGTGTTTACATGTGGGAGGGGTTCCAGTTACATAATGGGCTCGTTCTAATTCAACTGTTTTGACGGAGTTCGACAAACCTAAAAAATAAATGCTGGTGTTATGAAAAACTATGTCATATAGCTATATTTGAGATTTATTATAGCCAAACACATCTCGGAGCTCCGAGGAACCTCCTTCTCCTTACATTTGGGGAAGATGGTGGCGCAGGAGGTAGTGCTATCGTTTAGCAACCGGAGAGTTGCAGGTTCGAGCCCTGGTTTCTCCTGACCCCATCAAATTGTCCTTGAGCAAGACACTGAACCCCAAATTGCTCCTGGCGTGCAGGTTGGCGCCTTGCATGGCAGCCTCCGCCCCCGGTGTGTGGATGGGTGAATGTGAGGCATGAATTGTAAAGCGCTTTCAGTTCTCATAAAAGTATCCATAAAAGCACATCTCATAAAAGCACATTTACCATGTGTGTTTTGGATTTGGATTGTATTGGTCTGTAGTCAGTCGCTCATGTACATGCTCAATCGCAGTAACATTTTCACAGGAATTTGGGAGATTGAAATGCTAATTCTATGGGGGTGTATTCAGTGGGAAAGGTGTGTATGTAGGGCATGTCCCCCCCCCCCCCTCCTTCGTGGTGTTAGATATTCTGTTTCCCCCCCTGTGTGTTAAGTAGTGGGGTTGCTCTTGCGTGTTTAATAAAAGATTGTACTACACTGCTTGTCCTGGCGTATTGCCTGTGGTTTGGGGGGAAGTTAATCTGTGTGTGTGACCGTGAGTGACGCGACATGTGTGCTACAGTATACATCCAGTATGTAACTGTATAAAGTAAAACTCACTGTGTAATATAAAATGCAAATGGGATACTGTAATATGAAGCATTGCAGTAAGAGGACAATATTACAGTACAGGGCACATTGTTGGATTACATACCTGTTGGCTCTATGAAATGTTTGAATGGTTGAGGACATGGTTGTTCTCCCATCATTCGGCCGACCAGCCTCAGCCATTGTAAGGCCATGATTGAGGACCTAAATATATATATACAGTACTGTGCAAAAGTCTTAGGCAGGCAAAGAAAATGATGTTTAGATTATCCTCGTGTTGGTGTAAAACTATGATATGATGCCTGTCAAAGTGTGTCAGCTTCGCCATTTCAGAACCTCTGCTAAAATCATCCTAGTATTTGCAGCGACCGTCCAGTGCAGCCATGTATTTTTTGACTTGACCACTAACACACCTCATACAGCTAGTCAATCTCTCACTGACTTTTTAAACCAATATATCTAATTATTTAATTGAGCTGTTGGGGAAATTTAACAAAATCATGGAACGACTGAGGTGCCCCTGAGGAGAAGTTTGGGAACTGAAGCGGTGTTCATCTAGCCATCCAACTAGATATCAGTAACTTTTTAGAAAACAGAAGAAATTATTACTAGTTTTTATTGTGTTACTCTTAATTTGCACACATTCTAATATTAAATTGTATTTTTTGTTCTAAGCCAAAGTGCACTTGCTACCCAGATAAACAGCTTTAAACATTTCTTTGGACTGCCTAAGACTTTTGCACAGTACTGTACTGTATATGGTAATGCTAAATTGATAACTCCTATCAGTGTTGTGTTTTTGGTAAATATGCTAAATTTGCTGATGCTGTCTTCTCAGTTGCCCCTTTGTCCGCCTTACTTACTGTTGCTATGCCTGCTATGTGATCACTCTGCGTGCCTTAATTATATTATGGTGTTTTATTATTAATTTATTCATAATCATTGTTATTTTTTCAACCTCTGTGTGGCCATAATATTTTGGGTTTTATAGTTACAGTCATGTGGATTAATCTATTTTATCTGTGTTTTACCATAAAGAACAAGGTGTGACAGGGGATGATTTTGTGGACATTGGGGAACAAGATGTTTACCTTTTGTTCCCCAAAAACCTCAGACTGAGGAAATCCCTAATTTCCATTTTAAAACTAAAGGCAAGTAAACTGTCTGTTTGATAGCAAGCTCTGTGTTTTTTTGTGGTTTCACAGACATACTGCTGTCAGTTCATGGTTACAGAATATATCATATTTAGTTTCATGATCTTTCCCTCAATCAGTCTGGAGTGGAAGCAGAAGACTTCCTAAAAAATAAGCAGGGAAATCAGCGGCAACACCTGAACAAAAGAGGTTCAGTGTAAGTATCACACAGTCCTGGAAATAGAAACTAAAGTGGACAGAGCTGTTAGAACACAGACAGTGCAGGTGGAAGTAGAATCAGCAGAATAAGTGGTTCTCACATCAGAAATACTGCTACCATTCATTCTGCTCATTCTATTTCCACCTGCACTCCTCTCTATTCTAACATTTTTGGTGCAAAACTGATATCTGTCACGCCCGGCTCGTACGATCCTCTTGTGTGCCACGCCCCCTGATTATCCACGTGTGCTTCCCTGATTGTACTCAGCTGTGTGTGATTATTTTCGCCCAGTCTTGTGTACTTAAGTCCAAGTCTTGCCTGTGTCCCTGGTCCGTCATTGATGTTTGTCGATGCCTGTGTTCCGTCCTGCCCTTACCCCGAATAAACCCCTAGTTTGCCCCATATTCTGCCTTCCCGCCTGGTCCTTCTACCTGCCTGCCTTCTTTTTGCCCGCTCGCTCGCCAGCCCGCTCGATGGCCCACTTTCCACGGCGATCGTGACAATATCTTTCTTTTTTCTACACATCTCCACCAGGCTGTTATAAGGTCATCCCTGGGTGCATCAAAAATGTGGACCACTGCCTGCAAGGGAGCGGAAATTGACTGGAACCCTGTCATAAGCAAAGTTTGTGCCTCATAAAATTGTCTAAAATCAATATTTCTAATCAAATAGTTTAATTTCTCTATTTTACCTTTTTACCACATAAAGCACAATGAGCGCTTAAAATTTCAATTCACAAGGTAAAACACCAAATAAAGTGTTTTAACAGAATATTTAATGCAATTTCAAGGTCACAGCAGAGTTGCCCTGCAGCCTCGTCGGCAAAGAGCAGGAAATTCTGAAAAAAGCCTTAAAAATGCTCCGAAACAGGAGGGAGGACCTCCGAAGGTCAGGAAAGGTAATACATACTGTACATAGGGAACCTGCAAGCAAGTTTAAATTATTCAAGCGCCTTGCAATCAAATTAAATCATGAATGTAATGTCCGGAATACAGACCTAGTCAGCCAAGGCTGAATAATGTTCCTGTTCATGTTCTGCTTCACTTTCCTGGCTTCTCATGTCGTGGAAAAACTTCATTTCTACTGATTCCATTGTCTAGAAGAGAGAAGGACTTCAGCTTCACTCCAACGGTATGTAGCTTTTTCTGTATTTATACCTTATCATTGTGTAATATATATAGTAATACGTTTCATAATTTAGCTTCTAAAATATTGTGCAATCACCAGCCCAATTGATATTTTTGCCATCTTAATCCTCACAGGATCAGTACAGTATATGTGCAAACATATTTTATGTGTTTACAGACGTGTAAGACTGCTGAAAAAAGGTGGGAGAACAGTGGCCCTTGGAGGTAAAATGTGTTTTTACATTTTCCCAGTCCTGCTGCATGATTCACTGTACTGCAGTGTCAGGTTTCCCATTGCCCAGCACACCTAATTTGGCTAAAGAACTTGATGATGTGACGATGATCAGTGTGTTGGCCAGTGAAACTGACAATGTGCTGAATTTTGGGAAATTTTGAAATGTATTATAAACACAGTATATTAATCTGCACAATGTAGCAAAACAGTCTGAAAAGTAACTGAGATTCAGAGGTTATACACTGATCAGCCATAACATGTGAAGCGAATAACATTGATTATTTGGTTACAGTAGCATCTGGCTGTGGGGGGGTTATACAGGTCCTTCTCAAAACATTAGCATATTGTGAAAAAGTTCATTATTTTCTGTAATGTACTGATAAACATTAGACTTTCATATATTTTAGATTCATTACACACAACTGAAGTAGTTCAAGCCTTTTATTGTTTTAATATTGATGATTTTGGCATACAGCTCCAAAATCTCAAAAAATTAGCATATTTCATCCGACCAATAAAAGAAAAGTGTTTTTAGTACCAAAAAAGTCAACCTTCAAATAATTATGTTCAGTTATGCACTCAATACTTGGTCGGGAATCCTTTTGCCGAAATGACTGCTTCAATGCGGCGTGGCATGGAGGCAATCAGCCTGCGGCACTGCTGAGGTGTTATGGAGGTCCAGGATGCTTCAATAGCGGCCTTAAGCTCATCCAGAGTGTTGGGTCTTGCGTCTCTCAACTTTCTCTTCACAATATCCCACAGATTCTCTATGGGGTTCAGGTCAGGAGAGTTGGCAGGCCAATTGAGCACAGTAATACCATGGTCAGTAAACCATTTACCAGTGGTTTTGGCACTGTGAGCAGGTGCCAGGTTGTGCTGAAAAATGAAATCTTCATCTCCATAAAGCTTTTCAGCAGATGGAAGCATGAAGTGCTCCAAAATTTTGATTTCCGAATGACAGAAGCGCCTGACCTGGGCTACAGAGAAGCAGCACTGGACTGTTGCTCAGTGGTCCAAAGTACTTTTTTCGGATGAAAGCAAATTTTGCATGTCATTCGGAAATCAAGTACCCACAGTCAGTGATGGTCTGGGGTGCCATGTCAGCTGCTGGTGTTGGTCCACTGTGTTTTATCAAGGGCAGGGTCAATGCAGCTAGCTATCAGGAGATTTTGGAGCACTTTTTCATGAGCTGTTTGCCGAAATCATCATTATTAAAACAATAAAAGGCTTGAACTACTTCAGTTGTGTGTAATGAATCTAAAATATATGAAAGTCTAATGTTTATCAGTACATTACAGAAAATAATGAACTTTTTCACAATATGCTAATTTTTTTAGAAGGACCTGTACAGTATATAATATTATATATCAGGCTTCCCCAATTCCAGTCCTGGAGAACCAGTTTGCAAGGACCTGTCAAATACACCTACAAAACCTGGCAATTGGCTGGTGAGCTGAATAAGGTGTTTGAGTATTAAAATCTGGGTGCAGACTAGGCCTGCAGGACTGGAACTAGGGAATCGTGGGGAATTGAAAGTTACCATCACCAAAAATAACTTTTATTTTAAAGTTTCATAATGAAATTAATTTGCTCATCAGGATATTCTGTTTGGCAAAGTATTCCAGTACTTGGGTTTTAAATTATCCATCGTAAATCTTTGTCACCAGATGCACAGTAATCATCCCGCTAAAGCAGAACTACACTGTCATCGTATTAAAGGGGTGAGTCTGCACACAGAATCGGTTGCTCCAGCATCCACAGTGTCATTCTCCCAAGTTACTATACAGCAATTAACAATCACTGACAGCCGCTAGTAATTAAATGCCTAATAACCATCATGTAGTGATTGAAAGTGATTCAGTCTCAGCCATGGCAAATGTAATCTTATGCATAGCTATTTAACAACAATAGTATTCCCAGATTGAGGTGAGTACGAGGACAATCTTTTCATAGCTATTTCCTAGCATGGAGTATGGCGTAAGAGGCAAGTTTATGCATGCAGACAATTGCATATTTCAACTGATATGGGAATGCCACTTTGGGGCCAATGACATGCTGACCTCAGTAAAATTTCAGAAGATATTTTTCAGCCTGGATACTTCTCTCCCGTGTAGTAGTTCTCCGCTTAACAGCAACAAGAACTTAACATACATGATGGTACATAAATGTGATCTGCTGATTTCAGATCTGTAAGCATAAATTACCTTTGTTGTATTCCCTGGCCTTCAGGCTAATTGGAGTTGCTAAATTGCCCGTAGGAGTGCATGTGTGAGTGAATGGTGTGTGAGTGTGCCCTGTGATGGGCTGGCCCCCCATCCTGGGTTGTTCCCTGCCTCGTGCCCATTGATTCCGGGATAGGCTCCGGACCCCCCGCGACCCAGTAGGATAAGCGGTTTAGAAAATGGATGGATGGATGGTATTCCCTGGCCTTCAGGGAATACTTTTGGTTTTAGCACTGTTCCCCTGTCGCTGCAGATACTTTGGCATGCAAGCCAATAACTCAAAAACCGTTCGACGAATCCTTTTCAAACTTTGTACAGGTATTGGTGAGGAACTAGAACTGATTTAATTTTGAAACAGTCCCAAAATGGAAGCAGCGACACATAGTGATAATGAAAAAAGCAGCAGTTTTGATGCTTGACCCTGCTAAGACCATAATTCAATAACCGTTTGATGGATCTTTTTCAGTCTTTGCAGAGGCATTATAGGGGGCTGGAATGGAACTGATAAAATTTTGAGACAGCTCGCCAGCAAATATGAAATATGGCTCTCAGGAAATATGAAAGAGCTTTGTGCGTGGAGATGTGATCTTTCCACATGATTTCAAGTGAAAACATGAAAAGGCATCTTTAAAACGAAGGCTTTCGCTATTGCAAATGTCACACTATTTAAGGTCTCAGGAAGTCTAGGGGAAGCACAAATATATAGTGCATATAGCTGTGTCTCACATAAAAAGGTTGTGCATACTCTGCTCATATTGTTCAAAATGGAGTAACACTTTGCCATGAATTTTTAATTTTAGTATGAGCCCATATAGTTAAGTCTTGACTGTTTACAGGTAAACACTTAAAAAAGATATAGCTGAGGTCCTGGATTCAGTCTCCTGCATTTTCTCTCTAACCCACTCAAAGAATTTCTTGCAGGGATTAATTCAGTATGTTTTAACAACATATAAAAAGACCAGATGAGTTAGGAGCAACACTTTACTTGAGGGGGCACAAATAATGTAGTAGTACATCCATCCATCTATTTTCCAAACCGCTTATCCTACTGGGTCGCGGGGGGTCCGGAGCCTATCCCGGAAGCAATGTGCACAAGGCAGGGAACAACCCAGGATGAGGGGCCAGCCTGTTGCAGGGCACACACACACCATTCACTCTCACACACACACCTATGGGCAATTTAGCAACTCAAGTTAGCCTCAGCATGTTTTTTGGAATGTGGGGGGAAACCCCACGACGACATGGGGAGAACATGCAAACTCCACACACATGTGACCCAGGCAGAGACTCGAACCCGGGTCCCAGAGGTGTGAGGC
Organism: Brienomyrus brachyistius; assembly: GCF_023856365.1. Taxonomy (NCBI): domain Eukaryota; kingdom Metazoa; phylum Chordata; class Actinopteri; order Osteoglossiformes; family Mormyridae; genus Brienomyrus; species Brienomyrus brachyistius. The sequence continues at coordinate 270,587 of NW_026042450.1, forward strand.
AACAGTGCTAACCAGTGCATCTGTCAGAGTTCGCTGGTTAAAGCGGGTAGTGCGCACAGGCTGACAAGCAGGCAGGAAGCAGGCAAGCAGGCGGAATACGGGGAAAACGGGGATTTATTCGGGATCGGGACGGAGCAGACAGCACTAAGACTAACTAACATCAATGACGGACCAGAAACTAAGGCAAGACATGGACTGAAATAGACGAGACTGGGCGAAAATAAGTGGACACAGCTGGGCAAGACCAGGGAAGCACACGTGGGTAATCAGGGGGCGTGGCACACACGAGGATCGTACGAGCCGTGCATGACAGCACCACCATGCCGCCCCTGAAGTAGTACACTCTTACTTAATTTATTAATTAACCAGAAAGTATTAGTTATATACTGATCCCACGTTTGTTCATTCTTAATCATAACAGTTACTGTATTTGTTTATCATTTGTACTTGAGTAGTTACTGAGTTATTACTGAGTAATGTATATTTGAACAATATAAAATATAATAATATATGTGCTATAAATCAACAAACCATTGTCCTTTCCTTTTATCCACTGCAGGGCTGCAGGAAGCAGAATACAGAGGAAATGCCTTGGGCGGGATGGTAGCCCGGATCAGGGCTCACATACTGGCTCACATGTGGGCAATGAAGAAGTAGCACTTCACGTGTACGGGAGAAAAACAGCAGCCAGAGGAATCCTATGCAATCTCAGTGAGAATAAACTCCCCAGACCCAGGACTGGGGCAGGAATTGCAGGATTCTCCTCTAGCATTTATTTTGGCATACTGTATTTATTGCTATTATCCTTGGTACATGTTTATATTTGCCAATAATTGAAATTGAAATAAACATGATTATTATTCATCCATCCTCGTACCGCATATCCTGGAGACGAGGGCCTGGAGCTTATCCCAGGTAGCATAGGACACAATGGTATACTTTTGGATGGGATGCCAGTCCATTGAAGGGAATGCACTCACTCACACACTTTAAGCAATTTAGAGATGACAGTCTATTATTATTAGGATACCTATAGTTTTTAGTAGTTTTCACTATTATTATGCTTTTTGCCATGGGAGTCTATGGCAGCCCATAGAGCTGATTGGCAACTTTTTTGAAATTTGGCACATCAATAGAGGTCAGTTCCAACTATTCATACCAAATTTGGGTTCAATCCATCCATCACTCTAGCGCCACCCTCAGGCCAAATTTCAAGAAATGTTTTTGCCTTATTCTCTTTCTTATCATTGTATGATTATGCTATTTACTTTTAAGTATTAGCATTACCTGTCTTAGTGACATCCCATAATACAGCTCTGATGACCTGATCACATATAAAACACTTCCCACGCAGCACATTATGCTTTATTATCTATTTATTATTCAAACATCAAACTTTGATGACGTCAATGTATATCCCTGACATAAATCACTGACGTGAAGCTATGGACATCATACTTAACTAGCTGACGTTTTAGTATTTTATATAGCATGATGGGTGCAGATCTAACTTAGTGTATAACTTAGTTTCGGCAGTGGTTTTGCTATATAGAGTCCATCGTCATGATCCCATAGTTAGCAGAAGCGAAAATGGTGTAATGTAAATGTAATGTAATGTAATACCGAACAGCTTTCAAAAATGCGGTACCGCAATACCTTTTTGGCACCGGTATCCCGCGCAGCATCAGTCTGCCTGAGATATTTGATAAAGTGTGGATCTTCCTATACGTGCAGCACGAATAAATAAAAACCTCTGCTTTGTATACTTGACAAATCTGTGTGTGTCATCATACTCAAAACCGCCCCAAATAAGCCACGAAATTAACCATGAATTCTACCCTACTGTGGTACACAGCTTTGCTTCTTATGTTTCTTTCACACAAAAAGTTGCAGGTTGATGACAAAACGTGCTCGCGTCCGGACCAGTAAGTGCAACAGGGGGGCAGAACTGGGGAGGGGGGCGGGATGCGATCGTGCTCGGTTGCCGTATAAGGCAGCCGGGCCCAGTGTGGTACGCGCTTACTCTAATTACAGGTTCTTGTGGGAAGCTTGTGCGATGTATAACCTTGTTCATGTCAGGTTTCGGGCTGGTTGCGAGCGCGATCGCACGGACAGGAAACAGGCAGGCAGAACACGGGGAAACTGGAATTTATTAGCACTAAAACGGGACGAAGCACGAACATCGACTAACTAACATCAATGACGGACCAGGAATGAAAGCAAGACATGGACTGAAATAGACAGGACTGGGCGAAAATAATCGGACACAGCTGGGTATAATGGGGAAGCACACGTGGATAATCAGGGGGGCATGGCACACATGAGGATCGTACGAGCTGGGCGTGACAGTTCGACATACTGATCGCTATGTATCGCGATACAACAGTTTGCAATGTTACCAAAGTGTCATTTTATAATTCCCATATTAAACAAGTTACCGTGCATAGTGCTTTGGGGAGAGACAGACTCCAAGAGTGCAGTTCATTTCACGTGTCTTTAAGTCATTGTCTGATATTATCCAGAGCTGAATGTGTGATTCATGCTTACTACTATATTCTTGCTTTGCAGTTCTTACACAATTTTTTTTCTTATTTACTTCTAAAAGTAAATAAAAAACTTATAAAACTGTCATTATTATATAAGAACTATACGTATTATGATGTTATTATTTAGTTATGTTGTTGCTTGGTTACATTTGATGCCTCCGCACGTGGGAAGCTACCGGTTTGAAAGATGCGGCTTCACTTGCTTTTCTGCACCAAGATGGCAAGGTACGTTGCATTTCTGCTCCCATTTTATCGTATAACTTATCTTATTATTTAGTATCTGTCTTTGTATGTACAGTGGTACCTCGACCCACGAACAGTCCTGATCACGAATAAATCGGGTTACGAACCAGATGTTCCAAAATGTTTTGTACCGGTTGTCGAACCGTGTTTCGGGCCGCGAACCCATAAACGTCCCGAAAAGGGTCCAATGAAAGCTCCCCAAAGAACCACCCGAAACGCGAAGAAATGTCCAGTATAATAATAATAATAATAAAAAAATCATATTTTCGAAATTACTGCATTTGACTGTTACTCAGTCTTTTAATGTTGATTGTTTAGTTTTTTGGGGGGATGTTTTGTGGTTCTTTTCCGTGTTTTGGCGTCTTTCGAGCGACCAGCGTATGCTCAGTTTTAATGTTTTATTTAATTTAGCATTTGTTAGCATGTAAATGTAAATGTATGCTCTCAGTTATATGTGCACAGTCTGTCATAATTTGATTGTACGGTAGGGGGTGTTGAGTTGTACTGCGCGTGCTCGAAATGTATATATGTATGTATAGAGTGACCTAAAGAGAAAGACGGCGATATGTCCTAGTTCATGGTGAATAACGTGTTGTGTGAACTTATTTTCCCATTTATGAATCCTCTATTATTGTTAGTCTTCTCCCGATTTTCTTACCGCTGCACCGACAGTTCGACGTGCCAACAGCATTATTTGTTACAAGTAAGGTTATTTTAATTTAAGTCTATATTCTTGGTCGCGTTCTCCCCATGTCGTCGTGGGCTTTCCTCCGGGTACTTGCTAAATTGCCCGTAGGAGTGCATGTGTGAGTGAATGGTGTGTGAGTGTGCCCTGCAATGGGCTGGCCCCCCCATCCTCGATTTTTCCCTGCCTCGTGCCCATTGCTTCCGGGATAGGCAACCCAGTAGGATAAGCGGTTTGGAAAATGGATGGATGGATTCTTGATCACAGAAAAATATAAAAAATTGAAGAAAATGCAGCGTTTCTGAGGTTTAAACATATTGAACATAATACATATTTACATTATTTGAAATGGGAGAAATTGATTGAGGTCACGCACTTTTCAGGTCAGGAACTAAGTTCGTGAGCCGAGGTATGACTGTATATTGAAATATGTTTGTGTAAAATTCAGTATATTGTTTGGATTATATTTAAATTTTATGTGCAGGTTAGTTAGTGTCATATGCAGGGTTGCCAACCCTCACTCAAGATGTCTTGTAGTCAATCTGTTTTGTTCCATTATAAACCTAAAATTAGCTCCATCAAAAGTGTTGGGGTAGTCTGCAAACCCTCCAGACTATTTACAAATGTTTAATGTTTTGCTGACATCAAATTAGAAAATAAATGCATTTATGCTTTAAATGATCTTTTTGTTGTCTTCAATCATTTCAACAGGTGAAAATGACCTGAAATCAATGAGTTTGAACACTGGACACTACATTCCGTGTTTGTGTATAAAGTCATGTTTAGCGTACATGCGAGTTAATTCGTATCCTTTTCCCCAGAGACAAAAAGTAGGCTAGGCTAATGGGAAAAAAACACACAAATATATAGACCTAATGTCAGTGTATTATTCATGAGGTTTTGTAATATCTGAGACCAAATTAAACTTAATCTGTGTATTTAATGGATTTATGTGCTATTGCTACTGGTTTAATTGGTAAATAGGCCTTTTTCCAAGCAATTGAATATTTAAATGGGAATGTTTTACGTTATTGATTTAGCTTTAATCATGAAGTACCAAGCCTGATATCAATCCATGTCTAATGTGACATATTCAGGACATGCAAAGTCTATACACATAGGCACAGACTATGGCTGGGATTCGTGTGGCCTACCCTGCAGATGGGAGGCCAACACTGCATGGTATATATTCTTTAAATTTATTTAATATTAGTTACATAATTACTCATATAGACCATGTTAATACTTAATAGTGCATGTAAAGAAAATTATACTCTCATATACTATACTGTGTGAAGTGTATGTAAGTATGGAATATCCATCCATTGGCTGTAGCACTTATCCTATTCAAGGTCAAAGCCAGAAGCTATGGATGCAAGACTGGGACAACAGGAGCTGACCCTGACAGGAAGCTCATCTCATAATGATATTCCCCACACCGTGCTACTTCTTGCAGAGCTTTGCTGGGGTAGGTGGTGTGGCTATCATACCAGCCGGCGACGCATCCAGTTAGGATGCTCTTGATGACACAGTTATAAAGTGTCCTGAGGATAAGGGGACTTGTGCCACACCTTTTAGCTCGTCGGAGGTAGAAGGGCCGCTGCTATGCATTTGAATTTTTCCCAATATGATAAATGTAGCGTGGAAAAAGTAACCATATCAGTTTACATGGGCTTCTACAGGGGGTTAAGTATCCATCCATCCATTTTCTGAAGCCACTTAATTCCAACTGGGGTTGCCTGGGGACTGGAACCTATCCCAAGAACACTGGGCACAAGTGGGAACCAACCCTGGGGAATCACCAACACACCACAGGGTGCACACACAACTACAGGACCAATTTAGACTCACCATTCAACCCCTCTTGAATGCTTTTGGACCGTGGGAGGAAACTACAGCGCCTGGTGAAAACTCAGACAAACAGAGGGAGAGCGTGCAAACTCCACGCAGAAAGGACTTGGGATTGAACACAGGACCTTCTTGCTGTAAGGCAGCAGGGCAAACCACTGCGCCACCATGCTGCCCCCGTATTAAGTATGATAAGTAATATGACAAATGTCATAGCTTAGCTATAGATTTGCATAAAATGTACGGAAAGACGATATAAACATCTTGTTACTGGTTCATAATCATAGTGAGAATATCTTATTGTTATGCAAACGTTAGTGCTTCCTTTGTTTCTGATTTGTGTCTTCAGGATCTCCAGGGCAGCTTGTGGACAAACAGGAGGTGACGCCTATGAAAGGAGACACTGTCAGTATTCAGTGTCACTATACTGACATTTACATTGACATGATGTGGTGTAGGATGGGCAGGGGCTCCTGTGTAGAGAATTCTGGGAGTTTGGATGGGAGGCCTGTGGAGCTCAGTGATGAAAGAGTTTATAAAGTGCTCAGCGTCACAATGAGGCGACTGGAGAGGAAGGACACGGGCTGGTACCTGTGTGTGGCAGAAAACCTGCAGACACTCCTTCCTATTAAAGTCAATGCACAACCACACACAGCACTGAATGTAAGTAATTAATTAAAATATGTGAGTCGTTTATACTCTATTACAAATAAATAAAGGCTAAATGGATCCCAAATCTTTCCCTCGTGAAGGAAGTTGGCGCATTTTTTTGGGAAGAATCTGTTTGGGGGAGGGGGCGTGCACTGTACTCACTGGGGTATTACCAACAAGCACCAGGGTGAACAAAATACTCAGCTAAAGTCAGAGCAAAGCTAAAAAGAATGAAATTAAGCAGTTTTAGCTGACTTTAGCGGACATTCTTATAATAAACTCATTTCTTACGGGTATTATACTTGATATATGAAGTATGTTAACACCCCTTGGCCTAGATTTGTGATCTTTCATTCCTCTGAATCCTTTGGTCATCCCGATTCAAATTCATCCATTGCCGTTAATTTCCTTATTGTATTTTCTGTCATTCTGAATTTTTCAGAAAACCTACTTATTTTGCACAGGCCAAAAATTTTGTCCAATCTTCTACTTTGTAATTTGGCACCCTGACAGAGGCCCATCCAAAATACTGGCTCACCAAATTTGGGGGTAATCCATTCATTCCTGTAGCAACACCATCAGGTCAAATTTCAAGATATGTTTCTGCATGTAAATTTTGAATTCTTAAACCTGGGATTATGATCTTTGGTGTGTTTAAAGCCATGGCTTGTCTAACTTCGATTGCACTCATTAATTAAGTCTGTCATATTGTCATTTTGAATTTTTCTGAAAAAAAAGTTTTTTGGAAACCTAGGTTGTTGATTGTTAGGAGAAAGCGCCGTAGCTTTCACTCCTACAATCTAGTTATGTTGGAGAAAGCGCCGTAGCTTTCACTCCTACAATCTCCTGTGTGAGGAAGCGCCGCAGCTTACTACTCACACACTTCCACTTCTAGGACCCAGGAATAATCGAGACAGCACACATCTTTCTGTTTTACTTGCGCAAGGGTGCCCACTTCAGGTGCAACAGACAGTATCTGCGCCTCTGTTGAGTGTCACACCGGACAGTCCCTTGGCTTCTTTATTTATAGGGTAGGGGAGGGGTTACATGGGTCTTGTCTTTAACTAGTCAATGCTGTGTGAGGCCTCCGTGAAACAGGGTTAATACAAAGCATTACATTTCTCAAGGTGGGCCCCCTGCTATGTTGACAGAATCTGTTTCCTTTCTCAAGGTCTCTTATTCCTGCGTCACAATCTGGTAGGCCCCTGTGAGGACATCTTGTCTGCAACCCTTTCTGGGCCATGGGTTAGTTGTTAAGGGTTGCACGTACACATATAGGAGGATAATAATATGATAAAATACACAGATACACTCTAACAGTCCCTCCTGTTTATCATGTTAATTATACATTTGCTGTGATATAAAAAGAGACAAGGGTGTAGCATCTCTAAACTTCGGGACTGGGCCATGCCGGTGAGGATTTCGGCCCGTCCGTCATGGTGCGTCATGCATCCACCCCTGCTCCTCTTCATCTGCATCTGTTTCCATGTTTTGGGTGAGGGACAAAAACATATTCTCCTGGGCTCGGAAAGCAGAGCTTAGGGCAGAATTAATCATTATACGAAAACAAGGTATCACTGTGATACAACAACAGAAGAACATCACAAAGAATGCAAAAAATGGTATACTCAATTTGAGTAATATGGACCACCAAGCCCCGGTAGTGAACCAGGACATCCAATAGTCGTTCTGCGTCCTTGTGTCGGTGGTCATAGCAATTTGCAAGTCCTTCAGCCTTTGCATTGCCTTAGTCATGTTGGGTGAATGCACATTGTCAGGAATGTATGTACAACAGGTTTGGTTCAACAGCACGCACACTCCTCCTTGCGCTGCAGTGAGGAGATCTAGCGCCATGCGATTCTGTATCACCATTTGCCTTTGTAGCAGTTAGTCAAATTCTTATTGGATACCACATCATATACATATCGATACCAATAGTTCCGTAGGAATGGATGGGTTTCGTCTCCTTTTATGCTAGTGAGGTGCACTCCGTCCGGAGTCCACCTTTTCTTCTCCTGCACCTCAGTGTCTGGTACCAGCCATAGAGATAAGACAGAAAAGACTTCCCAATATTCCCTTAACCCACCATGGACACCCTACCAGAGCCATCCTAAAGGAGTACAGTTCAGCTGTTTTCTTCACCGGGTTGAGACAACGAAAACCTATTGTTTCTTCGTGCCTTTGTAGCGGACTTCCACTGTTACTCCGCGAATGAGGCGTCTGGTAAGGGCAGAATGAGCAGTGGGACACCAGGCATTTGGCAACTGTGATTGCATCGCAATGTTTTACTGGGTATATCTCCACCCACTTTGAAAAAGTGTCTATTATCACTAGGCAGTATTTCACTCCCTGTGACCATGTTAATTCCACAAAGTCCATATGTATTGCCTGAAACAGTTGTGTAGGATTAGGGAATTGGCCTCGTTTGGGTCTTAGATTGCCCTGCGCATTATGTTTACAACATATAAGGCATGCTCTACAGTAGTTTTTTGCAAAATTGGAAAAATTTATAGTGTAAAAATGTTGTTGTATTATATGTACCATCCCTCCTGTTGAGACATGGGTTACCCCATGACTCACAACCGCGGCGGTTTTATACAGGCTGCGGGGTAAGATAGGTTTTCCGTCTAACTTGAATAGGTCTTTCGCTTGTGTGGTTCCTCGCGAAATCCACTTGTCTTTCTCTGACGTAGGAGCTTGTTGTTGTGCATCATATAGTACATCTTGTTCTATAAGGAATAACCCCTTCTCTGTTTTTTCTGGCGTTTGCTGGGCTGCTGCCTTTGCGGCTTGGTCAGCAACGCATTGCCTTTCGTTTCCTCTGAATTATCAGTCTGGTGTGCTTTGCATTTACATAATGCGAGTGTCTTTGGTTTTTGTACAACGTCTAACAATCGAAGCAGAAGTGCTGCGTGTCAAGGTTGTTCCTTGAGAACTTTTAAACCCTCTGTTTTTCCACACTGCTGCGTGGTGGTGCACTGCAGAGAACACGTATTGACTGTCCGTATATATTGTAATCTCCTGTCCTTCATGTATTTCACAGACTCTGATTACAGCATATAATTCTGCTGCTTGGGCTGAGCATGTGGATGGTAAGGCTCCTGCCTCTATTACTTTGTCTTTAGTCACAACTGCGTATCCAACCTTATTTTCCCCGTATCTGTCTTTGGCTGCAGAGCCATCGACAAATAAGGTTACGGCGCTTGGAATTGGAGTTGTGCAATATCAGCGCGAGGTTTTGTCTGTTCCTGTATTTCTGTTTTGCATACGCCACTATTTGATCTCCTCGGGCTACGAATGTTGCTTCTGGTTTAGTTTTTTTTAGCTTTCTGAGCGTGTTGGGCATACTCAACGGCTTGCTGCACTGTACCTGTGTTTTGATGGACCCAGTATTTATCAATATACTTCTTTATTTCAGGTTTTAACCCTGCTAGGAAAGCCCGTTTTAATTGTTGTTGGTACACCCCGTTCTCGTCCTCCCCATGAGGAATCCCAGAGTTTGTCCTGAACAACGGGCGTACCCTGTCCAAGAAATCCTCTGGCTCTTCGCCTTCCTTTTGCTTACATTGGGCTATTCTCCCGTAATCAACTCATCTTGTAAATGTTGTTTCTAGTCTCTGTCTCAAGTCGCCCAATGCTAGTTGTAATTGTGGGTCATCTTGACCGAGGGGCAAATTGTTTGCTCCTTGTCCAGTAAAGTCTCCAGCCACCCGGCCCCATTTATGATTAAGTAATTGTCTAAAACAGCGGAACAGCTCTCTTCCATTTAGGTGAAAACTGACCTGCAACTCAGTCATGGCGGACCAGAATTCAGGTACTCCATCCTCTATGGGTGGAATGCCTTTTAGGGCAGCAGCCCTATCTTCCGCTGTCCAGGGGCGGTATACTAATATTGTTGCTGGTGAGGCTTGGCCTCCTTTGCCAGGGGCTATACGGGGGTTTGCAACTTCTACCATGGGAGCAAGCAGTTCAGATTCATCCTCGGAATCCGAACGGTACCATTGTGTTTTTTTTATTCTCGGGATTTATTCGCATTCGTAAATGCGGGTCTGTCGCTCTCGTTTGGTGTGGCCTTGCACTCCCTCCTTCAGCTCCCCGCACAGCAGGAAGTGGGGGGTCTGGCATGTTATGCTATGGTGGGGGATGCTGTAGTACTGGTGGGCCGTCCGCTGGTGTCTGCGGGGGAGCAGACGGCGGTGTTTCCTCGTCTATGTTAACAAGGGCCGCTTGCAGCGTCTCCTTTTTCTTTTCCTGTTTCTTTTTTCTGGCTATATCACGGAGTTTGCTTTGTTCTAACCAAACATCGGATAAGACATATTCTTGTCTTTTCTGTACTTTGTCCTTGCCTGTACAGCGGCCGGACATCATTTCTAATTTCAATTCTGTCTGTAATCTCAGAATATTTTCTGTACTCAGGGTTCCTGAAAACCCATGCTTTTTCCGCCATTTTTGGTTGCTTATTATTCCTGCCCCCTCCTTATACCTTTCCATGAATTTCTCATCACCCGCTAATTCTACCTTGCTTTGACTTTGCCCCATTTTTTTTTTATATACAAAAAATAATAACCCCTAAGTGCAAGTCCCTGGCATGAGACCTCGGGAGGACACTGGCACGGCCTTCTACTGTCCTCTAAAGAGACAGCGGTGTCAGTTTTCAGGGGTGAAACCCGTCCTTTTTCCCTTGGTCACCAGTATGTTGTTGCACCTAGGCCGGGTGTATGGGGCGCTACTGCCCTCTCAACTCACACCCGCTTTCCCTGCTGCAGCGTCGTGCTTCTCACCTGGTCCTTCCTTTATAACGAAGTGGTTCTAGTTCTTGTCCGGGGACCCGTCAGGCGCCAGCCCAGCCGTCCGGGAACAGTTCTAACCACCGGCCTGTGGCGAATTCACGTCGCAGGTCTTTCACTCACTCCCTATGAGCGAGACTGTCGACAGCTTTCGGTGTCGTTCGTCGGCGGACTGGTCGGCGCCCTCTGGTATCTCTCTCCGGATCCGGCTCGAAGGACCAATTTATGTTAGGAGAAAGCGCCGTAGCTTTCACTCCTACAATCTAGTTATGTTGGAGAAAGCGCCGTAGCTTTCACTCCTACAATCTCCTGTGTGAGGAAGCGCCGCAGCTTACTACTCACACACTTCCACTTCTAGGACCCAGGAATAATCGAGACAGCACACATCTTTCTGTTTTACTTGCGCAAGGGTGCCCACTTCAGGTGCAACAGACAGTATCTGCGCCTCTGTTGAGTGTCACACCGGACAGTCCCTTGGCTTCTTTATTTATAGGGTAGGGGAGGGGTTACATGGGTCTTGTCTTTAACTAGTCAATGCTGTGTGAGGCCTCCGTGAAACAGGGTTAATACAAAGCATTACATTTCTCAAGGTGGGCCCCCTGCTATGTTGACAGAATCTGTTTCCTTTCTCAAGGTCTCTTATTCCTGCGTCACAATCTGGTAGGCCCCTGTGAGGACATCTTGTCTGCAACCCTTTCTGGGCCATGGGTTAGTTGTTAAGGGTTGCACGTACACATATAGGAGGATAATAATATGATAAAATACACAGATACACTCTAACATTGATCAAATCATCATCAAATTTTGGGTGCATCATCTAGAAGGGATTGTGACCAAAAGTTACTAAAAGTCAGATGCTATGGCCACTATCATCCAATGAATTTGATGACAAAGCCACTGAACAGGATGTGTGGCCATATCTCAACAAAACTTTGATTGGATAAAATTGATTTGGTGACTGGACTTGGGGCCCAATTCTGAGGAATAAGAACAAAAATAGTGTCATTCCACCACTAGGTGGTGTTGCAATAAGTAAACATGCCTTGTGGCTAATAACTGTTGAATGGATTGACCTAGAGGGGCGGCATGGTGGTACAGTGGTCAGCAATGTTGCCTCACACCTCTGGGACCCGGGTTCGAGTCTCCACCTGGGTTACGTGTGTGTGGAGTTTGCATGTTCTCCCCATGTCGTCGTGGGGTTTCCTCCAGGTACTCCGGTTTCCTCCCACAGTCCAAATACATGCTGAGCCTAATTGGACTTGCTAAATTGCCCGTAGGTGTGCGTGTGAGCGTGAATGGTGTGTGAGTGTGCCCTGCTATGGGCTGGCCCCCCATCCTGGGTTGTTCCCTGCCTCGTGCCCATTGCTTCCAGGATAGGCCCCGGACCCCTCGCGACCCAGTGGGATAAGCGGTTAAGAAAATGAATGGATGGATTGTCTTAGTACCCAGCCTCATAAGTGAAACCTGAGGAACTTTTGACTTGCAAAGCGATTTGTCCATCACATTCCAATGATTTTAATGGTGATGCCGCCAATCACTGTGTGTTAACATATCTCAGCAATTCTTTGGTCGTTTGAGGCCAAACTTGGTATTTTTACTTGGGGCCACACCTTTGGGGAGTGCATCAAATTCTGTGTCATTTAACCACTGGGGTGGGACACGTTTCATTGACCTACAATATTTTTTCTAATACATTTTGATGCATTGGCCTTTCAAAAGTGGTTGCTATGACTGGGGATTGTCAGAATTTGTCAGTGTTTTTTGTAGCCTTTTGATCACCTTCATATCTATTCATAGACATCGTTTTTAAATGTGCAACAACATGGATTATTTGTGACTGAAAGTCATGACAGCCAGCTAATCGGCAGATTTATTTGCAAAGCCTTCACTACATAATGTTCATACCCCATTCTTTTCATCTAACCCTGTCATAAGCAAAATCTGTACCTCATAAAATTGTCTAAAATCAATATTTCTAATCAAATAGTTTAATTTCTCTATTTTATTTTTTTACCACATGAAGCACAATGAGTGCTTAAAATTTCAATTCACAAGGTAAAATGTCAAATAAAGTGTTTTAAC